>NW_028288726.1:300000-424810 GCF_059628265.1 Tinamus guttatus | reverse complement strand
GCATCAATATACAAAGGATACAACACATAATAGAGATGAACATAGCAAATAGAAATAATAGCCCTAATAACGGTTTCTGTCCTCACTTAAAGCATTACAGTTCTTCAACCCCCACTTTTAAAAGATGAATCAAATTCCTCTGCACCTCCTCCTGGCTTTCGTCAAGCCTTCAGCAACGTAAGTTTCCTTGATCTCATTCGCCTTCTCTTCCTCAGCCCCCCTTTCTCCTTTTTTCAAGGCGATCTAACAAGCGGAAGTCGGGGCACAGACGGTGTAGGCTGCCGCAGGTGCAGGCACAGAGGCAGGCACGGGCCGGGGGGTTAGCGATGGATCTCCAAACACCAGCGGTTTTCAGTGGCGTGGTGGTCCCGGTCCTGAAGTGCTTGCAAAGGCTGCCATGGCTCCGATGGCCACTTTGCTTTTGGCTTTCACATCGGGTTTGAATACTAGGTGGGGCTCGGCTTTGAACCCATTCTCTCTGCACCAGATCGAAAGCTTGCAGAGGGTCTGTTCATCAGCCTCCGTCTGCACTCCCACTGCTTCGCTCTTCTCGAGCGCCTCCCGTGCTGCCCTCCAAGTCTCCCTCTCCTCCTTGCTCTCTGGAGGACCTGCCGTATCACTCCCCACGTCTTTAGATCTTTCGCACTCCCTTTAGACATACCATATTCCGCTAATGCGGTGGTATATCTCTGCCAGTGCTGAGGGAATAAAACTTCCCCGCACTGTTAACCGCCCCTTCTTCAAGGAGCCGCTCAATGCAGCTCTTAACTGCGTTCGATTTCATAGAAATCCCCCATTCCCGAGCACCAGATAGTACGACCTTGACTATCCCTTCCATGATCCGGATCCCTCGACCGCCAGCGGTCCGCCGCCTCGGAGTATCACGTCGGGGTCACCACTTGTTGCCTGACATCGCAATTGACTCCGTCCGCCGAGGCAGCCAGGCACGCCCAAACTGTGCCCGGGCCAAAGAGCACAGACACCAATATGAGGATGCTGCAAATGGCGTTTATTGATGGATAACAAGGTGTTATATAGCTAAGGTTTACAACGTCACATCTGCCTGCTTACATCATAGACTAAACACTATTGGCTATTAGGGCCGTATCTTTCCGTACAGCGCGATATCTTCCGGCCGCCGGACCCTAACTATCTGCAACACCCTATTACAGCTGAATGGGATTTCACTGAGCATGCTATTTACTGTAACCTGTTCCACACTGTTCCTAATGGACTGGAAAGACCTTTATTATTTAGATCAAACACATTTAAGGAAACAGAACAATGATATTCTGAATGGGCAAAAAGACTTTTATCTTTAGTCTGAGCAGTTTAACAGGTTGAGAAAATACAACAGATACAAACCTGTGCAAACTAGAGGACCATTTAATTTGCTAGAAGCAGTCCTAAAGGGGACTGCTCCCCTAGAAGGATTTGCACAAAAACCCACTATCAGAAAACGGTATGCCTACATAACAGGAATTACAGCAAATATACAATTAACTGAAAGACATACTAAAGTTTCCAAATTACGAATCATAGAATCACAGAATTGTTAAGGTTGGAAAGGACCTCTAGAGACCATCTAGTCCAACCCCCCTGCACATGCAGGGTCACCTAGGGCACGTGGCACAGGAATGCATCCAAGCGGGTGCACAACCTCTCTTGGCAAACTGTTCCAGTGCTTCGTCACCCCCACTGTTAAAATTTTTTTTCCTTAAGTTCCTGTGGAACTTTTGGTGCTTCAGTTTGTGGCCGTTTCCTCTAGTTCTGTCAGTGGCCACCACTGAAAAGAGACCAGCACCATCCTCTGCACTCCCTCCCTTGAGGTATTTATATACACTGATTAGATGCCCTCTCAGCCTTCTCTAATCCACACTGAACAGGCCCAACTCCCTCAGTCTCTCCTCATAGGGCAGATGTTCCAGGCCCCTGATCATCCTTGTAGCCCTGTGCTGGACTCTGTCCATTAGATCCACATCCCTCTTGTACTGCGGGGCCCAGAACTGGACACAATACTCCAGATGTGGCCTCACCAGGGCTGAGTAGAGGGGCAGGATCACCTCCCTCGACATGCTGGAGATGCTGTTCTTAACGCACTCGCAGGATCCCATTGGCCTTCTTGGCCACAAGGGCACACTGCTGCCTCATGGTCAACTTGTTGTCCACCATGACACCCAGGTCTTTCTCCGCAGAGCTGCTCTCCAGAAGGTCAGTCCCCAGCCTGTACTGGTGTCTGGGGTTATTCCTCCCCAGGTGCAGAACCTTGCACTTGGCCTTGTTGAATTTCATGAGGTTTTTCACCGCCCAGTTGTCCAGTCTGTCCAGGTCCCTCTGGATGGCAGCGCAGCCCTCTGGGGTATTGGCTACTCCTCCCTGTTTGGTATCATCAGCAAACTTGCTGAGGGAGCACTCTGTGCCTTCATCCAGATCATTGATGAATAAATTGAACAGGCCTAGACCGAGGACTGACCCCTGGGGGACACCGCTAGCTACAGGCCTCCAACTAGACTCTGCACCACTGATCACCACTCTCTGGGCCCTGCCATCCAGCCAGTTCCTAATCCACCTCACTGTCCACTCATCTATCCCACACTTCCGGAGCTTGCCCAGGAGGATGTTGTGAGGGACGGTGTCAAAAGCCTTGGTGAAGTCGAGATAGACGACATCCACCGCTCTCCCCTCGTCTATCCAGCCAGTCATTTCATCATAGAAGGCTATCAGGTTAGTCAGGCAAGATTTCCCCTTGGTGAATCCATGCTGACTACTCTTGAGCACCTTCTTGTCCTCCATGTGCCTGGAGACAACAGCCAGTATGAGCCGTTCCATCACTTTTCCGGGGAAGGAGGTGAGGCTCACTGGCCTGTAGTTGCCTGGGTCCTCCTTCTTGCCTTTTTTGAAGACTGGCGTGACATTGGCCTTCTTCCAGTCCTCCGGCACCTCCCCTGTTCTCCAGGATCTTTCAAAGATGATGGAGAGCGGCTTAGCTAGGACGTATGCCAGGTCCCGCAGCACTCTGGGGTGCATCCCATCAGGGCCCATGGATTTGCGGGTATCGAGGTTCCTTAGGTGCTCTCTGACCCAATCTTCCTCTACCCAGGGTGAGTCTTCCTCTCTCCAGGCTTCTTCTCTTGTCCCTAGGGCCTGGGGCTCTAAAGGGCTGCCCTTGGTAAACACCGAAGGAAAGAAGGCATTCAGCAACTCTGCTTTTTCTGTGTTATTTGTAATCAGGGTGCCCATCCCGTTCGCCAGCGGACCCACGTTTTCCCTGATCTTCCTTTTGCTGTTAATATATTTGAAGGAGTTTTTCTTGTTATTTTTAACATCCCTTGCCAGATTGCGTTCCAACCGCGGCTTAGCTTTCCTTGTTGCATCTCTGCATTCTCTGACTACGTTCCTGTATTGCTCCCAGGGGACCTGTCCTTTTTTCCGCATTCTGTATACCACTGCCTTCTGCTTGAGCATTGCCACAAGCTCCCTGCTTATCCACGCAGGCCTCCTGCCCCCTCTGCCTGACTCCTTACACAAAGGGATACACTGTCGCTGAGCGTGGAAGAACTACCGCTTGAAAACTAACCAGCTCTCTTTGGCCCCCCTTCCTTCTAGGGCTCTAGCCATGGGATTCTTCCGAGGAGGTCCCTGAAGAGGCTAAAGTTGGCCCTCCTGAAGTCCATCTTTGCAAGGCTACTTACAGCCCTGCCTCCTCCTCGTTGGATCCTGAACTCCACCAACTCATGGTCACTGCAGCCGAGGCTACCCCTCACCTTAACATCTCCTACAAGTCCCTCTCTATTTGATAGCACGAGGTCCAGTAGCCCACCTCTCCTCGTCGGCTCCTCCACAACCTGCGTCAAAAAGTTATCGTCGACGCTCTGCAGGAACCTCCAGGACTGTTTGTGCCTGGCTGTGTTGTCCTTCCAGTTGATGTCGGGGTAGTTGAAGTCCCCCATGAGAACAAGGGCCTGTGACTGTGAGGCAATATCCAGTTGACTATAGAAGGCCTCATCAACCTCCTCGTCCTGGTCAGGTGGCCTGTAGCAGACACCCACCACAGTGTCTCCCACATTAGCCTGCCCTCTAATCCTTACCCACAAGCTCTCAACTTGCTCATCCTCCACTCCCAGGTTGAGCTCCATGCATTCCAGTTGCTCTCTCACATAAAGACCAACTCCACCACCTCGCCTTCCCAGCCTGTCCTTCCTAAAGAGCACATAGCCTTCCATGGCAGCGCTCCAGTTGTGCGAGCTATTCCACCACGTCTCTGTGATTCCAATGAGATCATGTCGCTGGGACCACACACAGATCTCCAGTTCCTCCTGCTTATTCCCCATGCTTCGCGCATTGGTGTACAGGCATTTCAGGGAAGTAACCGAGCCTGCACGTTTCCCAGGAGGGGTGAAAGAGGACCCTCTGTGATCATTTCCTATCCTCGCTTCCCCACTACCATATTCCTGCTGGAAGCCATCTGACCTAGGCTGCATGGTACTGTTCGCCGTGTCTGTGTGACACTCCCCTTCCGCCTTCTCGCCTAGTTTAAAGCCCTCCTAACCAGGTTGACCAGCCTTTTAGCAGAGATGTGTGCCCCTCTTGCTGAGATGGATCCCATCATTCCCCAGTAGCTGGTCGTCATAAAAAAAGAGTCTCATGGTCATAGAAGCCAAAACCCTGTTGCCAAGCCCAGTGGCGCAGCCAGTTGTTAATCTGCCATATCTGCCTTCTCCTCCTTGAATCCATTCCTCTCGTTGACAGGATAGAGGAGAACACTACCTGGGCTCCCATACCTTTGATGGCCATCCCTAGGGCTCTGAAGTCTCGCTTGATATCCCTCAGTTTCCCATGGCATCATTTGTGCCCACATGCAACAGTACGAGCGGGTAATAGTCAGACTCCTGAACAAGCCTTGGGAGCCTTTCTGTGACATCCTTTATTCGGGCCCCTGGCAAGCAGCAGACCTCTCTGGATGAGGGGCCTGGTCTACATATCGGTGCCTCCGTGCCCTGTAGCATGGAGCCACCCACAACGATCACCTGCCACTTCTCCCGGGTGCTCCTTTTCTCCTCAGAGGGAGCAGCCTCAGGGCGTGGACCTGACTGCCTCTCTGGAGACAGCCCCCTAGATGGGCCTTGGTTCATGACCTCCTCTATCTGATCCCCAAGTTCCAGGGCCTCATACCTGTTGGATGTGGTCACAGGTGGAGGCGAGTTGGGCCGTGGAAGGGTTCTCCTGCCACCTCGAGTAGGGACCCGTTTCCATTGTTGATCGTCCCTCGATACTGTTAATTCTGCCCCCTCTGCCCTATGGCAAGAGGGTACTGGATTTTCCGACTGAATTGGGGGGTTCTCCGAGTGGCTTTCCTGGGAAGACTGCAGAACACAGCTCCACCAGTCTATTTCTTTCTCACATTCCCTGATGGTCCTCAGCCTTTCTAACTCCTCCTTTAGTTCCACCATCAGGCTGAGCCACTCCCCGGTAACATGGAGAGGCTCAGGCATTCCCCACAGCCAGAAACCTGGACCACTGCATGTTTCTGTGGCGGTTCAGTCTGCGTCGCCACAGTCTTCCTGGTGGAAGCTCTCTGCCGAGCAGAGACCATGGCTTTACCTGATCTCCTGCTGCCGGAAGAGTCTGCGGAGAGGATTCTTTTCCACACCTGGGAGGAGACTCCCTGACCCCTGCCTGCGCTAACTGCCGCGTTAACTACCGCGCCACACTCTGTTTGCCGCCTTTCCTGGGAGCAGCTTTTGAAATCCCGCCTGCCCTGCTGGCTCCGCTCCCGCTGAGTCAGAGCTGCCTCTGGCCGGGAGCTCAGCACTGCCCGGACGGGGTGGGGGGGGGGTGTCGGCGCTGGGGCTGCCTCTCACTCTGTTGTTCGCCTCTAGACAAGGAGCTCTGGCACGAGCATCCACTCCAGAGCACGTCCCTTCGAGAAGGGCTCCCCCTTCGTGAGGGGCCCCAAAACTTTTTACTTTAATTACTTTCCATTCAAATCTAAACTTTAATTATGTATTTAATTAGCTCTTATTAAAGAATAGGCTATACAGTTTATACACACACTTTTATGGATATATGCAGCATATGATGTGCACGGACTCCAGTGTACTGTACAAAAGACCCTTTATTGAGCATCAGATACAACTTATATACCGTACTGTCCCGGATACTATTTCTTATTTGCAAAAAGCACGCAAAGCGCGGTTGCTAAATAAGCCAATAGTCTAACTAATTATGCACAAGATTATCCAATCAGCTATGGATTTGTGGTCTTGCAGATTCCAGTAATCAGCTGGCTCCGTGCTGTCTCCAATTACTCTCTGAAGTAAGTTTCGCTTGGGAACAGTGAAGGGAGGACCAGTATACACTGGTCCTTCAAGGTCATGGCTGTAGTAGCCATTGTGTTAGTATATAAGGCGTTCACTTGAGTAATACAGTGATTCTGATTCTGATTAAACACAGATTGAGGTCCGTGTAATCATTCACCACACACAGGTTTTACATCATTTGGCCCAGGAATTTCTTTTGGTTTACTATCCAACAAGTCAGCATCGTGGTCTTGGCAAGATGTGATAAATTGCTCCAATTGGGAACAACACAATTGGGTCAGATATTATTGGCCAGTTTCTGTCTGTGCCATAATCACAACATAAAATACAAATCATTAGGTGTAAACCTTGCACCTTGTAATGATTGCTGTATTGCCTCTGGTGATGCTCTGGCTGGTTTGATCTGGGCCTGCAATGATGGTAATATGTATGTCTCCTTATGGGCTGGATTACCTGAACTCCAGTGTACCTTGGGCCTTCCAACATTGTGTCCCATGTGGAGGAGGACTCCTGTCTGACTCCACTGGATGGCTCGAGCATAAGGGGCAAAATTAGAACTGTTGGGACATGTAGAGGGTTGTCAGAACCCAGGAGCACCTACCCGCATAGCCTGGGGACTGGAAGGACTTTTTGGATTTGGTAGAGCTGCCATGTGAATGTAATTATGGTTAAGTAAGCTGGCCTATCAAGTAGAAAAATTAGCTAATGCCACTGATACTAGTATACAGTAGCTCAATCATCAATTCTGCACTTGATGCTGTTACACCAAAATGGACTTTGCGGCTACTTAAACCTCTCTGGTACCGACTGCTGCATTTATATCCTTAACATTACACAGGGTGTAGACCTCTTTAATTGTTCAAGGTATAAGGGCAAGTGGAATCAGATTCACGTTCAGTTACCCAATAACACTTGGTGACAAGAATTTGAGGGTTTGATACGGTTATTTTAACTTGTCAGCGAGGTAATACTCAAATATATCCACCCAGTATATCGATCTAAGCCTGAAACCTCAGGTGTAAAAATTGTATAAACTGTGTTTTTTTCCACACTTAACTATCTTCTCTACTTTTCTAACACTATGGACAAAGAAACAACAATCTTTGAGCCACGCGGTGGTGTGAGGGACTATATTTCAAGCTCACTGTCTCAAAGTTTGTTTGCTTTTCTGCTGAATTCACTGCAAGAACCAAGCTCAGCAGATATGAACAGATAAGGACTCAAAACAGTTTTGAGACGGGGTCAAGAAAGGGCCAAGCTGCGTTGGGGGATGTGTACCACCCCAACATGCTGAGGCAAGAATGCGGGAATGCCGTTGTCCAGGAAACAACCTCTCTGAATACCCTATTTAAGACTAGGCAATCAAATAATAGATGGCACGACATGCCTCCACAGATGCGCATGAAGACTACAGACCAACGGGACACCACTGGATCCATGGTGGTGGCTCTCTCTTGTAATCCGATCCCAACTGCTTGCTAGATTTCTTCTTTTCCTATCTTTCCCTTCCTTTCCTATGTCTATTTTCTTAGCGCAACACATGAATATTTTGTTTAAGTAACTGCTCAATAAATTTCCTTGATCAGTGGCATTTGATCTCACTTGTGTCTTAATCTCACTCTGGATATAACAAAGAATCTTCCTGGCTCAGGTCTTCACAGTCTGTAACAGAGGGGTAGCTACTTCCTAAGGGTCCTCATCAGCCAAGGCCCCATTGCACAGCCCCACAGTGAGGAGAGCAGGGCAGGCCCAAGGATGATAGCCAGAGTCAACTGAGAGTCCGTGTTGCCAGGCAAATTTGTGGTGGCAAGTAAGGTCCGAAGTCAAGCCGGGAAGTCAGTCTCCAGGTCAGCATTGGGTCCACTGATGGTAATCAGGGTCAGACACAGTCCAGAGATTGCTAGGCAGATCCATAGTGACAAGGAAGATCCAAGTCTGGGAAGTCAGCCCACAAATCAGAACCAACAGGGTCTGCAGCCAAGCAAAAGCATGGCTGTGATAGAGCTAGAGACAAGCACACCTACAACATAGTTCAGACAGGGACTGAAAGCACAGGGCCAAGTTTAAATTAGGCACCTGAGCAGAGAGTGTGGATGGAGGTGTTGTTCGAAAAGTGGCTTCGCTGCCTGGTGTGCAATGAGCCAATAATCACACACACAGGAGAAAAATTTGCTCATTTATTTTGGAGTTGTGCAAGGCCAGGTGCTTGGTGGTTTCCCACAAATCGAGCACACTCTCCCAACTTTCCAAACCATATTTACACACTCTGTAATCATCCCAAGTACATCCCTCTCACACTGTTTGATTAGTAATTATTTTATACATAATTATAATATTGCTTACTCATTGTGCCTGCTATTATGCATGCTCAGGGGAGAGGTTTTCACCTGGGCAAGGATCTTTTTGACCTGTGGGTGTGACTTTTAGTATTGTAATGAAGGCAGTTCAATGAAGGATACATGGATCTTGGGTTTTCCTGCCAAGTTTGCAATGTGTAAAAATCATTCTGATTTTAATGAGCACCTCTAGGTTGTCCTTGGCTAAATAATGCTAACTGTTCTGTCTGGTCTGTTAAGTTTCCTCCCATCCTATCCCACCAAGATACAGGGGACATCTGTTTTGCTTAGATTTTTAAAAAGGTAAATCATCTTAATCCTGCAACATTATTCCCCCCCTTTGAGACTTCTATGAATATTTTCATATTAGTCTCATCCTTTTGAAATCCCTACAGTTATTAATTTTGTGCAACAATTAGCAATATATTGAATTACTACATAGATACATACAAAGGCTAATAAAACTATTCCTAAGATTACTAGACACTTTTTTACCCATGAACTTAGATTGGGGAACCAGGAACTTAACCATCTCCATGTTTCTTCAATTCCAACAGACATATTTTCCTTCTGAATTTCATGCAATATCCTAGTCTGTTTCCAAAATTCATTCAAATCAGTAGAAATCCTCCCGCTTTGATCTATATATACACAGCAACTGGTGTTAATTACTGTGCATCCTCCTCCTTGTGAAGCCAGCAACATATCCAGAGCCACTCTGTTTTGAATTGCTATTTCAGCAATTCCAGAAAGTTCTTATAAGGCAATAATGGCATCAGAAGTTTCATTACCTATGCATGCCATCACTGCATTTTGGCAAAGGAGTGAAAGTCTTACCAAGGGGTTGCTTCTCTTTTGTCTTCTCAACCATAGCCTTTGGTCCTTATTACTCAATTTCTTAATTACTGTAATGTCAGGAATTACTGCACCCAAGGCACACGTTCCTAACCATCTAGGTGGCAAGGTTTTCTATGCTTTATCCCCACATATCCAGTACCATCCAGTCCCTTTTGGAACATTCCAATAACTGTCTTGTTGTCTTCTTTTTCGTAATTGTATTGACCATCTACGGTACGGATAATGCCCTACTGAAATATTACCAGACAACCCAGACTTGTTCGTTATTACACACCTAACATCTGAAAGGTCTGGGTTCTGTATCTCCCAAACTTGAAGACTGTTTTTTTTTTCTCAAGAGCAAGACATCCCTGACTAGTTCTTGTTTGTAGGTACCAGATGCAGCAAAGCACCTTCCTTCCTCAGCTCCTCAATTGCCTGTCCTGAATATGAATATCTCTAAGGATAGAGATTCTGAAGTGTCTGTGGGCCTCATTTCATTGTCTGACCACCCTCATGGTTTAAAAAGAAAAAAAAAATCCTTGGTCTTATATTTTCCTGTTTTGCAACTTGGGTCCATTGCTCCTCATTCTAGCACTGTGCTCTTTCCATGATGAGTCTGGCTCCATTTTCTTTATTACATAGTTGAAGACAGCAGCAAGGTGTCCTTTTAGCCTTTTCTCCTTATCATTGAACAAACCCAGCTTTTTTAGATTCTTGTCATGCATCTTGTGTTCCAGCCCCCTGACCAACTTAGTGGCCTCCGCTGGATGCTCTCTAATGTCTTTCTTGTTCTTGGGAGTCCAAAACTGGACACAATGTTCCAGATGTGGGCTTACAAGTGCTGAATAGAGGGGAGCAGGCACTTATTTGATTTGATTTGCCTTTTGGAATTGTTTTAATAAAATGCCCCCCAGAACTCCAATTTTAAAATTAAAATTTGACCTCCAGTTTAAACAGCCGTCAAATAGATTGAGAAGTATGTGTGGACCATCTGTCCTGTTGTGAGTAAAAAATATTTTGTAATATCAAAACTTAAAATGGGAATCTCAGACATCAGATAATGTTGTTCAGATAAAACATTCAAGAGTGGAAGAAATATATTCTCTCAAACTAGATACTTGTGGTTCAGAAACTTGCTTATTTATTTATTTATTTATTTATGGTTGAATTTTCCCCAACCTTCGCTTAGGTCTCACCTCTTAGCTTTTCAAATTATATTGACCTGATCAAACAAAACTGTTTAATTTCTTTTTGGGTGAAGCATGCAAGCCTCAGTTAATTCCATCAGCCTAGAAAATTTAAAAACACATATAAGCAGAGGGCTGTTGAGAATAACAGCTGTCACCTCTGAAGGGATATTCTTGGGGAGAAAGTCTTTTAGGTGCATGTTAATACAGATTTTAAAATAACTTTTGATAGTTATGGAAATATTCTATATCTGCATATAGAAGAAGAGGGAATAGAGCAATAATTTTAAAAGTAAGATTTTTAATATTGATGCTGAAACTGGATAGTGGTTTGTTCTGTCTTCCCACATATGTGAGTTTTAACTACTCTTTTAATATTGAAATCAAACTACTTCAGCAGACTAGTAAAAAGTTTTGATGCTATGTAATTAGCTATGCATTTTGCATTTCTTGTTAGTTATTTTTAAATAACCTAGATATGTATCTTTATTAAATTGGCTACAAGGTTATATTATGCAATGATGCTTTTATTTTTTTAAATTTCTTACATCTGGAGTATGTTAACATAAGAAATGTCAGTCTTGTACAATCTCTGAAGTGTTTTAAACAAGAAACAAAACTGAAAAGCACTCTTTAGCATAGTATCAAGGAGAACAGATTGCATTTTTACATAAACAATGTGTCAGAGATTTTATAACCCTTCTTTCAACTTGTTTTCAGAAACCCAACTCCTTTACAATCACAGAGGTGAAAAAAGTTCAGCTACATGTGTGAATAGGGTTTGATCTGTCTCTTATTTTGCAGTAATATGACTTAATGTATTTGATTTGGCTTATGTTTACACTTTATAGTTGTCATATAGGATAGTTCCATAGTAAGCATGAAGAATCTCAGTAAATCGGCAATAGATGCAAGGGCTTTCAGAGGTGCCAGATTCCATGTTGCCCTACAGCTGTGTAACATGAACATAAAATACTTGATGTTAAAAAAAATCACACTTAAAGATGCTGTAAATGTAAATTACTTACAGTATTGGACAGCACAAGCTTAAAATTACTTTCTGTTGATATAGCAGTGCTATCATTCTTTACTGAAGACTGGCATTTAAATCACAGGATTAAGGAGTTATATTAGTTTATTTAAATTTATCCATATAAATATTTTATATCAGTTGATTAAATTAATACAGTGGTGGTGTTCACTGTAAAACTATCAAACATTTTATTACTCCTGTGTGCTAAGAGAATATGCTTGAATATGTTAGTGATGATAAAATAAAATGAAGGAGCTCTTGTTTTGCTTCCTCGGTAATTGAGACAGACACACAGCTTTCTTGATTTCAGTTCTCAGGTAGTGAGAAAAGGCCCTCCTTCATGTCAAATCATCTGACTTGCAGAAAGATTATTTGACATTCTTTGCAGAAGGTAGAGAGTAAATATTGCTAAAGTCCAGCCAGCAAAGCTATCACATAAATTTCTGATGTGTAGCTCTTCTTTTGCACTACGTTCTATCTTCACTAAATTCTAGGAATATGTTGCCATTTTAAAGGTGAAAAAAAAGAAACCATGTAGCTGTGTTCCAGCAGGAATGGTTCTTCCTAAAACTGTAGGAAAAATAAAAGTTTATTTTAGGCCATAACCCCATTTTTCAAACCCTTTTGAACTTGATCTTAACTGTATTATGGGGATGTGGCTTTCTGAGTAACTCCTTTTCAATACTGTTGTGGTTTGAAGGGGGGACAAATCTGGCAAGAGATGAATCTCCTTGCGTTCCAGCCGATCTTCAGAAGTTGGAGGGACTGGAGGCGGCTGGACTCATCTCTTAATAGGGATACCAAATACTGCAGTAGCTGTAGGCCTGACTCTGGCAGTACCAGATTCACGAGCAATCTGTCAACTATAGGTCCAACTGCCTTCAAAACAAGTAGTTGAGTTCACAAATAGTATGATTTATTCAAATGCAACATTTACAAAGCAGGTTTCAGATGTCCGTACAGGAAATTCTCTACTACACCACGGGGTTCTTAGCTAGCTTCTAATGTACAAATGCGCAATCATCACTTACCCCAGAAGATGAGAGAGGGCTCTCAACCTCAAGGAGACTCCTCAGGCAGCATCCCGACCTAAAGGGAGAGTTCTCCACCGCAGACCCACCGCTTCCAAGGAGAACCTAGTTCTAGAGGTAAATAATATAGCATTCCCCATAATAACTGGACTACTTTACTGGAAGTTTATTGTGTGGGTTTTCTGCTTTTTTGTAACCTTGGATCATCACATACTAAGTTCATCTTTCTCAGTCCTTTACAAATAGGAAGTAGAAGGAGGTAGAGTTCCAGAAGTCCATGCTAAATGAAGACTAGGTAGAACACTTTTTGTTTCACTCATATTCATTCTCATGCTTCTTTCACAGTTTTTGTGTATATAGAAAATTGATGGTGTTTGAATTATCCATTATTTTTAATATATCAACTAGAGGTCATAACGTGTAAACAACTTCTGTTGACTAACTCATTAAGACTAAACAAAAAGTGCTAACAGAGCTTTCAACAATTGCTCTATAATAAAAAAAGTCTTAGTAAGCAAACATGGGGAGATTGACAGGGAAGGGGTCTGTTGTTTTACCACCAGGAGTTTCTCAAAAAATCTAGCCACTATTTTTTAAGTGATATAGCTGCAGAAAACTATATTTAAGAGAATGATTGTTCTTTGAATGCTAATGTTTCAGCATGTGGTGATCTAAGTACAAAGGGGAGAAAAATACTGTATATGTCTGCAATTAGACCAGGTAATTTAACTGGAAAAAAATATGCAAACCTCTGAGCATGTGAGCCCTTCCTAGGGATCATTTTAATGACAGAACAAGATTTAGAGGAGTAGACGTTAACTTTTAAAGTATCACATAATATAGTTGAGGGAAAAAAAAAACAAGTTTTCAGACACGAGGGCTAATAAAACAGTAGAAAATGTGCTCTAAAATATTTTAGAATAATAGCACTTAGGACGATCTGTTTAAGCCTAGTGAGGAACATGCTACTTCTGAAAGGGGCATGTTACTGAAAAGTTGAAGAACTTAACACCAATGTAGTATTAAGAAGTAGGCATTATTTATTCATAGCACTGGGTACATGGGGGATTTCTCCTAGCATGCATACCGTAAGTTGCATTAACCAAAGCTTATGGTTCTCTATTATCTACATATACATTAAATTTCCCAGAATGATCATACATAATCACTCTATTTCCTGGAACTAATTACAATATGCCCCACCCTCACACGCATGCACCCTCTGTCCCTTCAGTGGTCCCTGGTGGTCTTTTGAGACCCCTGGTCGTCATCTGACTGCAGTTTTGGATAGTTTCACAATGAAGATCATGAAGCTAAGTTACTAATTACATTAATTGACTAGACAGATTTCAGTGAAAAAAAAAGGTAAAATGAAAAGGAAATCTCTGGAACATGGAGTGCCATGAGGGAAAGAGATGAAGCCTGTTAGTCCTCTTGGTGTAGAAAGAAATATATAGTTAGAATCTGTGAAACAGAAGTTGGCAGAGGATAGAAAATGTATGGGAAATATTGCAAAATATCGTAAACTAAATCTGAGTCTTGGCTGAATTGGTGATGAGCGTATAAAGAGTTAACAATCAAAAGTACTGAAGCTCTGCCAATTTGGCAGAAAAGCAATGGAGAGACATTGGGTACTCTCCTCAACAACAAAGGGAAGTGGGCAGTCTTGTGGAGGCAGGGTGGTCCTGCTTCACTAAAATTTGCAAACAAATACCCAACTCCCTAAAGAACTGATACACTTGCAAAACACTCAATAATGGACTGAAACTCACGTGAAGATACTGGAAGGATCACCTTATGAGGATGACCATAGCACAGTCACGTATTCCTTCCCTAAGGCTGTAAAAGAGTCTAGCATTGATGAGTTGATCAAGGATTGGGAACGACACCTGACCAACTCCTCCGGCTGGACTGTACATATCCCTCCCCTCCCTTTACTTGGGACACTGGGCTAAGGTAACTCCTTATGAGTTTGAGAGTTCCCTGTGCATTCAGGGTGAAGAAATATGCTAGCAGTTGTCAACTTCTTGCAAGGTTGAAAGCCCCCTGTACACTCAGGGTTAAAAAATGCTCTAGCATTTTCCTGGGACAAGCATTGTACTCAGTTGCGCTAATTGCTAGCATGACCATTGTTGTGTTTGGTTTCAGGAGATTTGTGCATTTTGTTTAGCCGGCTCATTCTTTGGAGGGGGTTTATAAGTCTTCCTTGAAAATCAGGTTGAGAGATAAAAAATGGAGTACTTGTTTTGAGAGAACATATCATAGGTTTAGGATAATTATTTAAGTCTTCCCTTGTGATACCAATGAAGAGTCAGTTGCTAAAGTTACTGTAGTTGTAGTTGTAGTTATTACTATCGTTACTTCATAGGCTTAATTTTTCTTCTTCTGGCAAGGAGAAAGGGCTTGAGGAGGACTGGATGGATCCTGTGGGTGCACAATTGGTTGTGCACCTGATGTCGACAACAGCCTTTCAGTTTCGATGATCATGGGACACTCTTCAAGGACTCACAACTGCTTGGTAGAGATGAGATGCAATAATGCTTTTAAAAAATATTGGTTTGTTTAAATTCTTTATCCACTGCTGTGATGGGAAGGATGAGCTAAGAAGCCTTTCATAACCATTATGCATTTATTCCTTATGTGTCCTTTGGTATATCTTGGGAAACAAGATATAAGAAAAAGGGAGCAAAAGGGATATAGTAAAAAGGGAGAATTTTGAGCTTTTGTGTGTATGGGCAAATTAAGTTTGATCTCAAAAGAAAGTATGGTTTCTTAAGGGGCATCCACATTTAGCAATTTTTCCCACACAAATGTTCCTTTCTAAATCTTGATCAACTTTTCAGAGATGTAGCAAACAACTCAGTGAGCTTTTCAGAGGTCCTGGCTGCTATTAAGACATATCTCTTCTGGATGCCAGAGAAAAAACATTGTATTCAGATGTTCTAGTGGCTGAGTTTTTGGTGCTACTGGGACTACCTTTTTATTTCTAGTGTCAAATAGTGTCAAACAAAGGTATGATAAAGTACAATCAAATGTTATTTTCTATTTCTTTCCTCAGTAGTCTTCAAGAATATGCACCTCTTCAGTCAGCAGCATTTCCAGGTGGCTGAAGTCCTTCTTTTGTTTCCGTTAATATAAACAAAACATCTGTTCCTTCCTTCAGTGGGAGCATAGCTAAGTCATTAAGTGCATTTTTTTTGAAACCAATGTCTGATCTTGTTTTGATTTTTCTTTTACCTTTTTCTCCTTATGGATATTATTATGGAAATAAATGAGGAATTAGTATTCTGCTGTTCTCTGGCCTTTTGCTATATTCATTTTCAATTTAGAGTGTTTGATGTGTTGTTTTGGCATGCTGGAACTGTCAGTGGAAAGACTTAGTTAATATTCAGAGAGGGCTTATGAACTAAACCAGGGGAATATATCACTACAAGACAGACTGAAGTAGGCTGGGTACATAATTCTGCCTGTGCCACCATTTTCAGAAGTGTTTTTGTTGCAACAGTGAAACAATTGTTGATCTACAGAATTCTCTATTGCTTTGCCCCAGATTTTACAAAGGTGCCTAAAGCAGCATCGTTATTAACTGTTGCTTTCTTGTCCATCCATCTGATCTGAATGATGGTTGATGTAACTGTTGTTATTTGGGGTGTAGAATGGGAGGCTCCCTATCTTCTAATTTATTTAGGGCATACTAGAAAGCAGGAGTCTGCTCTAGTGTTCATCTCTCATATTTAATTATATGCCCTTTAATGAGTCATTATTGTTAAAGTGCTATAATAGAGTGCTAAGTCATAGCTTTAGTTCACGCATAACAATGAATTCCTTATGATTTTGCAGCTTTATGTATAGCAGGTTTGGTCTACCTCAATTTTCCATTAAAGGGCTCATTCAGTTCACTGCTGAACAGATGAAAATGATATTTGATGTATGAGTTTTTATTAGAACTTTACAGTGTTGACAAGGCTCAGGAGAAATATATTTTTCTCTTTTAACCATCACACTTGTGATCTAGAGGCTGTTCCAATCTTAAATCCCAAATAAAACTTGGAGTTGTTGATCCATGATAATCAAAGTCAAATACATTATCAATAGGAATCCCTGAAATGTGAAAGTGCTAAGTTTATCCCCCCTTTTAACAGTCATTCTAGTGCTGTGTCCAAAAGTTGATCTTGAACAAATGGACTGATGTTGTGGCAGTGGTCTAAGGACACAAGCAGGAGAATTATAATTTTAACTTTTTTCAGCTATACTGGTTGGCCTAATGAGAGATGAAATCTCTCTACCTGCACAATCTTGTTCCTACAGAAATTCATGCTATATAGTTTAAAAATGTATCGGATGTATATACCCAATGATTTTAACTTCAGCCACAGAAATATTACCTACACTTAAGAATAGATAACTTTAGCTTAGAATTTGCTAGATATTGCCATTGCTAAATATATGGAAAACTGCAAATAATAATACACTTGTTTCAAATGATAAACATATTTTTCTAAACTTGGAGTTGTCCTTAGCTGTAAATGTAAAAAGCAAAGCAGACAAATTCCTTCTATAGAAGCTAACTTACTTTCTAGTTTCTCTATCTTAACATTGCTGATCAGGAATTAACAAGATATATTTTGTTTTGTTCCTTATACTTCCTTTTCAGGATCTTTGGTGAAACAGGGCTCCAAGCACTAGCATTTTATTTATAGAATCAGCTTATAGAACTGTCTGTGATTGTCATTTACAAGTTTGAAGGGGTATCATAATATGTTATAAGACATAAGACAATGTTATAAGTACATAAGATATTTTTCAAGTGAAAAGCACAGAGTTATGAAATGAGAAATTAATGGATTAGCAGAAAGGAGAATGATGCAGCATAACAGCAAATATACTGAATTGACAGGTGAGGTTGGCTGCAAAAGTTTTGATGGATTAAGTCACTGTAAACATTAAGTTAGTACATTACAGAAATAACCAATGATGTGTTTTGATTGTTAAAACTTGGCATTGTCAAATGACCCTCGTAATTGTCCAAGATATTTTAACTTCTCTTGGATATGTGTAGGAAACATGCCTATCAATCAGGATTATTCTCCATCTGTTTTTGCTCACAGTTGCTATTGTTGTGGTGCAAGTTTCTCTTATAAGCTACAGCTTTTCCATGAAGACAGAAATACCTTAATTTTCATACTTCTTCAAAAGGCAACCTGTTTCTTTATAAACATCATAATGTGCCAGTTAATGCATTAAGAAAATAAAAAGTAAGATGCTACATGTGATTCTAACTTGGATTCTTTTAATTTCTTCCTCCTGCAAGAAAAACTCTTAGATTTCTTTGCTGCTGCAGCCATCCCCATCTTACCCTTCTTTGTCCATTCTGTCCTGTACAGGTAGACATCCCTGCCCATCCTAGTACTTCATATTCATCCCTTTTTTTCTAAAACTTTTATTTCAATCATCTGGCTACTCCCTTTTAAATACCATTTTACTAATCACCTACTAGTGAACATTCTGCTGTTCAGACTTCCACTGAAGACTAGACAGCTATCTGGAATATCACTTGCATATTTTGGGAGGGTGTACTACAAATTAGTTTTCCAGGGTAAGGGCTTGAAAAGGAATTGACAGATCCTGCAGGTCAATGCCTGGTTTTGCAGCTAGTGCAGGTGACAGGGATTTGGCCTTTACATCTTTATATCTTTCCAGGGAAAGAAGCTAGAGAGTGAGCTGGGATCCACCTGACCAAGTGGGACAAATCATCTTTGCCTATAGGCTGGCCAACCCAATCAGAGCTTTAAATTAGGAACAACAAGGGAGGGAGATGACAACCCACATGCAAATAAGGAAGTGGCAGACTGAGTTGGCAAGCAAGGGGTGCAGGGCAATGTGGGCAAGAAAGATCTTGTAATCAACTAAACAGGGCTGAAGGGATCCACCTCAAGCATATGGACACAAATAAGTGCTTATGGGACAGCATTAAGGGGGGGTCACTCAAACTTTTTCTGCGAAATCAGCATGTCAGTGCCTCTCTGAAGTGTCTATACATAAACACATGCAGCATGGGGAACGGGAGGAAGTAAAGGTCTGCGTGCAGTTGCAGTGTGGAATAGATGTGATGGAATAGTTCACACAACTGAGATGTTGCCATGGGTATCCAGCCATGGCAACAAGCTCTTTAGGAAGGACAGGCCAAGACAGTGAGGATGGGGAGTTGTTCCTTATGTGAGAGAGTAGCAGGAATTTCTGGAGCTCTGCCTGTGGACAGTGAAAGCTTATGGGTCAGAATTAGCAGGCAGCATAAAATGGATGACACTGTGGTGGATGTCTGCTACAGACCTGTGGAAGAATTGCTTGAAAAGGGGGAACTTAGAGAAAAGCTAGGTCCTAATAGAAGTTATGGCATTACAAAAGCTTGCTTGGGGTGATACACAGTTGCCACTTCCAGGATGGTCTGGTATGCACTGACTTTGTTCCTCCACAGTTCCCTAGGCAACACAATCTGCCTCCCTAGCAGCTGCAAAGAGGAGTGACAGAGAGTAGAGTAGAGTGAAGATACCGCGGCCAAACTCTGTTGTACTCCCTGTGCTGGACCGCTGATAAGCCGCACAGTAGCTGTCCAGTGGGAGATACACGATAACATGTCCAGTGCTGAGCCAGAAAGGGTGGCAAATCACTGCTTTCGGATGAACTTTGCTTGAACTTTGCTCATTATAATGTGAAAACCACACCTCCATCCCAAAAGTTACCTGCCTCTGAGGTACGACCACTCCTCACTGAACATGCTCTCTAGATTTTCAGTTGACTATACCTTTAAATGAAAGCAAGAGACTTTTTCACCAATCAGTAACAAAAGTAAGTGCAACTACAGTCACTCTAGCTCCACCTAAATGTGAAACATTACAAAAGGTGAACTAAGGAGGAAAGAAGGAGGAGGGAAGATTCCATTGTAACTTCTGGGCTTGGTCAACGGGCTGATCCCCCTTTCCTCCCCTGTTGTGGATGGGCTTGGGATTCAGCAATAATCACGCCAGAAAGAGGTAACTACATTGAGCATTTATTCAGGTGAAAGCACATAAAAGAAGCAAAGATACCTGCCAGCAGAATACTGGAACTGGCGTTGGCAGATGAGAGAGAGGGAGTTGCTGACCGGCTGACGTAGGGTTAGTACAACCCAGGAGGCAGGCCAGGGGGCAGACAAACTCCACCTTTAGTTGCGCAACTCTCCCTCCTGGGTGTGCAGGCGTGCATACCAGTAGCGGGTCCCAGCCCTCAGTCTGAGGGTCCTGCCTTCCTCATCTTCTTCCTCCTTCCTGAGTGTTTGATCTTCAAAAATACTTTAGAGGATGTCTGCAGTTAAGTTGGCTACAAGCCTGTTCGAGCAGCCACCTTCAACCACTTTTGGAGGAGGTCGGCTGTGAACCTGGCTGAGCAGCCGCCTCCGTGCCCCTTATCACTCAGCCCAGGCGGGCAAACATCTTCTTTCTCAAGGTCTGGATTCTGTTTCACACAGGAGATTTTTTTTATGACCTTACAGATCATAAAAATTTCCACCTCCTATACATCCCCTTGTGTTGGGACACTGCCTGAGGAGACTACTCGAAACAGAGCCCTCTCCCATCTTCTGGGGTGAGTGATGATTGCACATTTGTACATCAGAGCTGGCCAAAAACCCCACGCTGTAGTAGAGAATTTCCTGTACTGACATCCAAAACCTGCTTTGCAAATGTTGCATTTGAATAGTTCATGCTCTTCGTGAACTCGACTACTTGTTTGGAAGGCAATTGGACCTACAGTTGACAAGACTGTTCATGAATCTGGTACTGCCAGAGTCGGGCCTATAGTTGATCATACTATTCATGAACTGGATTTGTTTCCTGGAAGGCGATCAGACCTACAGTTGACTAACTGCTTGTGAATCCGATACTGCCAGAGTCGGGCCTATAGCTACCACAGTATTTGATATCTTCCCCCCGTACTTCAAACTGCAACAAGACCGTCTGATCAGGAAGAAGAAATAGATGAGGTCTTCTTCAGGCACCTGGAAGAAGCCTCACATTTGCAGGCCCAGGTCTTCATGGGGGACTTTTACCACCTCAATATCTGCTGGAGGGTGAATACAGTAGTACATATAGGAGGTTACTGGAATGCCTTGATAATAACTTCCTGACACAGATGATCAAGGAGCCGAGGAGAGAAGATGCTTTCCTGGATCTCATATATTCATACAAGGAAGGACTGGTTGGGGATGTGAAGGGCAGGGGGCATCTTGGCTGCAGTGACCATGAGTTCGTGGAGTTCAGGATCCTGTGAGGAGGGAGAAGGGCGAAAAGCAGGATCACAACCCTGGATTTAAGGAGTCTGAGAGCAGACTTTGTCCTGTTCAGGGACCTGTTTAGAAGAATCCCAAAACATATGTCAAAATATAACTGTCCTGGAGAGAAGAGAGATCTAGTAGCGGTGGTTGATTTTCAAGGATGACCTCCTCCAAGCTCAGGAATGGTCCATCCCCACATACAGGAAATGAAGCAAAGGTGGCAGGAGGTCTGCATGGATGAACAAGGCGATCTTGACTAAACTCAGACATAAAAAGGAAGCATAGAAGAAGTGGAATCGGGTTCCAGTGACCCAGACAGTAAATAGAGACACTGTCTGTGGGAAACTGAGAAACCATGAGAAACTGTGGGAAGCTGTGGGAACGATGAAAGTTAGGAGTACGAAACTGTGAAAGTTAGGAATAACAGATTAGCAGATAGAGAAACCTAAAACACAGGCTGGACGCACCAGTCTCTGGTTGGTTACCTGTTGTCCGTTAGCAGGATTGGACCCAGATAGCAATAGAGTCAAGGAATTGGCTGGAGGCAGGGGGAGGGAGTGCGTGGACAGCGCGTGGACAGTGTATGCCAGGGGTCCTCAAACTACGGCCCGCGGGATGGATACAGCCCCCCAGGGTCCTCGATCCGGCCCGCCGGTATTTACAGAACCCCCCCGCCGCCCCGCGCCGGGGGTTGAGGGGGAAACCAATCAGTCGCAGATTACTTCCTGCCACTTAATCCGCGCACCGGCTTCCGCAGCCCCCAAGCACCCGCCGGGACTGGGCTGAAACCAGCGCCTCGTCCTCGACCTGCCCCCTCCAGGGGGCGCCTCTCGGCTACAAACCGCGCCGCCGCCGCCCCATCCTCCTCCTCCTCCTCCTCTGCGATGCGCGGCAGGCGAGAGGCGCGAGCATCTCCTCTGCCGGGCAAGCTCAGTCGGCAGCCTCTGGACTGCGAGGTCCAGCCAACTCAGGCGAATCGCCAGAGCCCCGGCGCGGCAAAGTTCCTTCGGTCCCTTCTGGCCACCCTTTCCGGACTGCGCGGCCGGGCTGAGGAGGGGGGCGGTGGCATCAGCGAGGTGGGCGGCTCCCCTGTCTCTCCCTCCCTCCAGCTCCCAGGCAGGACAAGCAAGCCAGCACCAGTGGGAAGCGCACGCACCATCATGTCAAAAAAAAAGAAAAATCGACTCCGAGTGCAGGGTATTCCAAGAAAAGTGGACTTCTGATTATTTTTTTCATGGAGTACAAAGAAAGAGCTGTTTGTCTGATATGCCAGAATTCAGTGTCTGCGTTCAAGGAATACAATTTGCGTCGACACTACGAAACTCAACATAAAGATAAATATGATTCTTTGGTCGGACAAGTGAGAAAAGATAAAATATTAAGACTGAAACATGGATTGACAACTCAGCAAAATACTTTTGTGAAGCAAAAGCAGCTCAATATATCATCACTTCGAGCAAGCTATCAAGTTGCCAAGCTCATAGCGCGCCCTTGCAGAGCATTCATAGAGGGAGAATTTGTTAAAGAATTCCTTCTTTCTGTTGCCAAAGAGATGTGTCCAGAGAAGGAGGATTTATTTAGTACAGTGAGCTTTTCAGGACCTACATTGACACGAAGGATTGAAGAAATGGGGGAAAATTTGAATCTGCAGTTGCAAAACTCCTCAAAAAAACTTTGCTATTTCTCATTGGCACTCGACGAAAGCAATGATGTTCGTGATTCTGCACAACTTCTAATTTTCATTCGTGGGACAAATGATTCTTTCAAAGTCACAGAGGAGCTTGCTGCACTGAAAAGCATCAAAGGAACAACTACAGGAGAGGATATCTATGAGAAAGTTTGTCAAACTATGGATGATTTGGAGCTGGACTGGGGTAAACTATTCAGTGTGACAACTGATGGTGCTCCTAGCATGGTGGGGTCCATGAAAGGAGTGGTTGCACGCATTAACAAAGAGATGGACAAACGCAACCATTCACATCCAATAGCCATACACTGCATCATCCACCAACAAGCACTGTGTTGTAAATCACTGAAGCTGGACTCTGTCATGAAATTTGTAGTTTCTTGTGTTAATTTCATTAGAGCTCATGCACTAAACCACAGACAGTTTCAGGAATTTCTGTCTGAGCTAAATGTTGCCTATGAAGATATTCTGTACCACACAGAAGTCCGTTGGCTGAGTCGAGGGAGAGTTTTGAAACGATTTTATGACTTACTTCCACAGGTTTGTGATTTTATGCTTTCTAAAAACAAAGAAGTACCAGAGCTCAAAGATGCAGAATGGAAATGGCACCTTGCGTTTCTGACAGATGTAACAGAGCTACTCAACAATTTCAATGTCCAACTTCAAGGAAAGGGGAAGCTCATCTGTGATATGTATTCACATGTGAAAGCATTTCAAGTCAAACTAGACCTGTTCATTAACCAAGTAAAGGAGGAAAACTTCTGCCATCTCCCCACAACTCAAAACCTGTCTGCAGAAAAACGAGCAGTTGCATTCCCAAACAAAACATGTATGGATGTACTAGAAATGTTGCAAAAGGAGTTTCAAATTAGATTTAAAGAAAGAGCTTCGTCTCCATGAACAGGACATAACAGCTTTTCCGGAACCCATTTTCTGTTGACATTGAAACTGTTGATCCGATTTACCAAATGGAATTGGCCGAACTACAGACTTGTGACTCGCTGAAAGATGCATTCAAATCAAGCAGCCTTACTAATTTCTATGCATCTCTCCCCTCAGAGACATATCATAATCTCAGGAACCATGCACTCAAAATTGCAACCATCTTTGGCAGCACCTATGTCTGCGAGCAGACTTTTTCCCGAATGAAACATCTGAAATCTCCAATCAGATCCAGACTAACTGATGAACACTTGCATCACTTGCTATGACTAGCAGTGACAAATATGGAACCTAACATTGACCATCTCATTAGCCAAAAGCAGGCCCATAGTTCACATTGAAATATTATTTTTGTTGATTACAATTGTTCTTCATTTTTAAATATTGCATTATTTTTCCTGTTTTTTTTTTTTTTGTGCACTACTACAAATAAAATATGTGCAGTGTGCATAGGAATTCGTTCATTTTTTTCCAAACTATACTCCGTCCCCCGACAGTGTCTGAGGGACAGTGAACTGGCCCCCTGTTTTAAAAGTTTGAGGACCCCTGGTGTATGCTCACATACTCGGAGAATGTATAAGTTTGGTCTGATGCTCAATAAAATGGCTTCTGGTCCTAAACCTTAAGCCCCTGCTCCTTTCGATGACTCCCACAACTGTCCAAGCATACAGGGGTTAGGATTAAGAAGGCTGAAGCCCTGGAACTGAATATGGTGAGGATTGTGAAGGGCGACACAAAGGATTTCTACAAGTACACCAGCAGCAAAGGGAAGGCTAGGGAAAATGTAGGCCCACTGTTGAATGTTAGGTACGGACTCTGGTGACAAAGAACTCAGAAAAAAAATGAGATACTGAATGCCTTCTTCACCTTGGTCTTTAATCACAATACTTGTCCTCAGGAAACCCGGGTCCCTAAAATCAGAGGGGGAGTCTGGAACAATGAGGGCTTATCATTGTAAGAGAAAAATTAAGTTAGGAAAAACTTAAACAAACTGTACACACACAAGTCCATTGGCCCTGACAGAATGCTCCCACAAGTGCTGAGGATGCTGCCTGATGCCAATGAAAGACCACTCTTGATGACTTTTGAATGGTCTTGGTGGTTGGGGAAAGTTCTTGAGGAGTGAGAAAATGTCATTTTATCTTCAAGGTCAAAGGATCTGGGGAACTACAGGCCAGTCTCACTAGATCCCTGGGAAGGTGATGGAGTAACTAATAATGGGTACCATTTCTAGACTCATGAAAGACGAGAAAGAGATCAGAAGTAGTCAGCATGGATTTAAAAAGGGGAGATCACACTTGATCAACCTGACAGCCTCCTACAATGACATGACCAGCTCTGTGGATGAGGGAAGAGCAGTGGATGTTATCTATCTAAGCTTTACTAAAGCATTTGACACTGTTTCTCATAACATCCTCGTAGATAAGCTTATGAAACACACGGTAGAAAAGTTAACAATGAGGTGGATCAAAAACTTACTGCACTGCTTGGCTCACAGGATTGTTATCAATGGCACAAAGTCCAGATGGAGGCCTGTCACTAGTGGAGTACCCCAAGGGTCAATACTGTGTCCCATACTGCTTAATATCCCATACTGCTTAATATCTTCATTATTGATCAGGATGATGGTGAAAATGCACCTTCAGCAAGTTTACAGACGATAAAAAATTGGGAGCACTGCTTGATAAACCAAGTGGCTGTGTTGCCAGTCAGAGGGACCTGGACAGGCTGGAGAAATGGGCCAACAGGAACCTCATGAAGTTCAACAAAGGGAAAGGCCAATTCCTGCACCTGGGGAGGAATAACTCCCCACACCAGTAAAGGCAGGAGACAGGCCAGGAAGGTGAGGTGGTAGAGTTGCCCTTTACGTGAGAGAGCAACTGGAATGTATGGAGCTCTGCCTAGAGGAGGATGAAGCACAGGTCGAGAGCCTGTGGATGAGGATTAAAGGGCAGGCCAACAGGGGAGACACTGCCGTGGGAGTTTACTACAGGCCTCCTGACCAGGAAGAGGAAGTGGATGAGGCCTTCTACAGGCAGCTGCAAGAAGCCTCACGATCCCAAGCCCTGGTCCTTATGGGGGACTTCAACCACCCTGATGTCTGCTGGGATAATCACACAGCTAGGAACAGACAGTCCAGGAGGTTCCTGTAGAACATTGCAGATAAGTTCTTGATGCAGGTGGTTGATGAGCCAACAAGGGGAGGAGCACTGCTATACCTGATGCTAACAAACAGAGATGGTCTAGTGGGAAATGTGAAGGTTGGGGGCAGTCTCAGCTGCAGTGATCATGAGATGTTGAAATTCACGATCCTGCGAGGAGGAAGCTGGGCAAGAAGTAGGATTGGAACTCTGGATTTCAAGAGAGCTACCTTTGACCTCTTCAGGGAGCTCCTTGGAGGAATTCCCTGGGCCAGGGTCCTAAAAGGAAAGGGGGTCCAGGAGAGTTGGCTAATATTCAAGTACCACTTCCTCCAAGCTCAGGATTGGTGCATTCCTACAGAAAAGAAGTCAAGCAAGGAGGGCAGGAGACCTGTGTGGATGGGCAAGGAGCTCTTGGGAAAAATTAAAGAGAAAAAGAGAGAATACATAAGAATACATATGCTGAAGTCAAGGTAGACAACATCTACGGCTCTCCCATCATCCAGCCAGTCATACCACCATAAAAGGCTTCCGAAGACATCCAAAACCTGCTTTGTAAATTTTGCATTTGAATAAATCAGACTGTTTGTGAACTTGACTACTTGTTTGGGGGGAGACTATCGGACCTACAGTTGATGGACTGTTCGTGAATCTGATACTGCCAGAGTCGAGCTTATAGTTCATCACACTATTTGGGAACTCGATTCGCTCCTAGGAAGGCGATTGGACCTACAGTCCACAGACTGTTTGTGAATCCGATACTGATCTGATATCTCCTTCCCCCCCACCACCACTACCACTATGGCTTTCAAACTGCAACATTTCACAGCCCTGCAATTTGCCAAATTTTTGTCTGAGCTCTAGGGTCTTTTGGCACCTCATATTGGGTTCCTTTTCTTGTTTTTGAAGGGGACAAAATGTCCCGTCCTTCCTGTTCTTCACTATCACTAGAAGCAGGAGGTGCAGAGGGGGCAGGAGCAGCAGCTCCTGCTGGGTCTTCTTCCTCCTCTGGGTTTCAAAGATAAGGTGGGGGAAAGTACTACAGGACATCCCACACCTCCCTCTCCTTTTTCTTTTCCCCTTCTTCAGATTCCTGTTTCCTTTTACTCCTCTCCCTTTTGTTACATAGATTCCTCTAGGTGTATCTAACATTATTCAGTTTCCTCCAGATAAGGAGACTCACCACAGGTACTCAGTTTCTGATTCTGTGGGCTTCCTACTATATTTATCTTGCAATTTCCCCCATTCATCCCCTGAATATGGGGTCATTAGTGCTAATTACTAATTGGTTAGCTCATCTCTGTGTAAGAGACTGTTATGGGTTGTGTTTGTCTTGACATCGTTGACACACCATTTACCTGGACAATGCCCTGGCATCTTATCTCTGGGAAGGTCTCTCACCATTTGCGCCTCCCAACCCTGGCATCTTATCTCTGGGAAGACTGTAATATCAGCTATCTACTTGGCGTTGGAAGATCAGCTGAACAATGATAGTGAGACCTGAACAATGACAGTGCCCACCAGAGCAGTTTGCATGCGAATCGGGGGTGAAGAGGAATACAAAGGACACAACACATACCAGAAAGCTTCGAGAAAATGGGGGGACTCTTTGAGAAGGGGGACATAAAAGGAGCACATATTCCCCTCCCCGCAGCATGGAACATCACCTGCACCAGCGTGCATGGCCTTCGGTCGCGGAACATCACCTGCACCGAGACGCCTGTACCTGCACCGAAGTGGAGCCAGGGACACTTAGTCAGACTGGTGGTGGTAACTATAATCCTGTTGCATCTCTCCTGCTTGCTTGCTTATCTTTCTTTCCCTTTTCTCTTCTTCTGCTCTCTGTCCTATTTGCACTTATGAGAATAAAGCTAACAAGGATGTATGGCATTTGACCCGGTTTGTGTCTTAATCTCGCTCTTGGGATCGTATTGAAACCTCCCCCGACACTGGATTGGGACACCCTGTAACAATTACACCAGTTAATGGTGGATGTAGTTATCGCAAAGATCTTGCACTGGTTGTGCGGAAAATCTTGCTGTCAAGAACTGAATGTCCAAAATGGAGACAGAGGAGTCCTAAAACTTTATTTGAATAAAGGGAGAGTCCACCGGGTATATCCCTGTGGGGTCTCTCAAATTGCTGGGGACGCAGCCCCCCTTTTATCCTAATTTCCTGACCGAGGTACGCCCTCTCCTTTTCCCCATTGGCCAAAGTACTCAGAAGTTACAGCCTTCCCGGCCCGCCTACACCAAACTCCCTGACTCCTTCCATCTGTTCTCACCTGAGGTCACCTGACTCCTTTGTCCCCCTTGCTGAAGGATGTGGGGGAATTCCCTTATTTGTAAAGGCACCCACCTCTTGGCATATGCTCTTTTATCCCACTCAGGCATGGCTCGGCTCAGTCTCTCCCCTCCCTTTGTCCTGCTCTTCAGCCAGACTGTAGGGGAATCCTCTAATTGGTGAATACACAAACTTGTGTATTCCACTCAATCCCTCCTTTTTCCTCCCCCCTTTTTTTTTGATAATATTTGTTTTTAGCAACCTGTACACCCATCTTTAGAAGCATAGTGGACGCTGCATAGCTTATTAAATAACCACCTGGGTTCAATAGGGCTGGCCACCCATGGATAGTCTTGATATCTTCTTGGATTCCCAGTGACCCAGCATTTATTCTCCAGACCCACTCCCAGCCAGCGGTACAGATCTCCGGAGAGTTAGCTGGGGTTTTCCATCTTCTTCCTTCAACGGAGAAGTCCAGATTTCTGGAGTCTTGGAAATGTTAACTCTGGTATGATGCGGGAGGCCAGACATGACTCCTGAAGGCTTCAATATGAGTCTAATAGAAATCACTTTATTCATGTTACAGCACTCTATTTATCTACTACATTTCTGCAAAGTCATCTAGCCACACGTACGCTTACATTGTGATTGGTTGCATACTACTGTCCACGCGTCTTCTACCGTACTAGGTTGGCTGTAGATATCAGGGCACGCGTTTACATGATTGGCCCACACACAGTCCTCTATCCTGCACTGATAAGCTTGTTTACAGGTTCTTCCTCTCCTACTTCTGTGTTCTTCCAGCTGGTGACTTTCCCATGATCTTTTCACCTTGGTCTTAGTCTGGCTCATTGTATCCGTCTTCTATCGGGAAGCCTCCGTTACTTAGATATGCTCCCACAATTCCCCCTTTTTGTTCTTGAACCAGCCAAACCTTCTTTACAGCATTCTCAATCATATTGGATACACATTTCAATAAACAAGGCACCATGTTGGGAATTGGCTACGAGAGCGTGGACATGAGTATGGATCCACTGACTTTGGTTCAGGCCTGCAACTGAGCAAGCAGGGGCTTCTGGGAGATTAGGCCTCAGGAGAGAAGTGCTGAGGACGTGCTGGTAAGGCAAGGACACTCTGTCCTTGGTTAGTTTCGTAAACAACTTTGAGGGGATAAGGCAGGAAGAATGAAGAAGCTGCTTGCTTATCGACCGTAATCTGGGCTGGCCAGACTGAAGTTATCTTTCTAATAAACAATCAAATACCGTTAGCAACCAATCACCGACTGACACGTTGGCATGCTCAAACTGTAACTGTATAAATGTGCGCTGTCTCGGGCAATAAAGTGAATACTGCTTATCACTCATATTGAGATGTCTTAACTCAGCGTATTCCTCCACCACCCAAAAGCACCACTAGTAGAATGCAACATAGAATCAACAACACCATTCCAGCACTTCTGATTAACGAGCGAAACCATCCCGAAGTTCCCCATTCATTTAATGAATTGTCCAACCAGGACAGACCCTCATCCTCTGTGATGTTATGCAAAATCTTTGCGTGATCCCACATGTCTTAGACATCCGTAAGTATTTTGCCAGACTGATCGATATTAGATATGTATTTGTGGTGGCTCTTCCAGTGTTGGTCTCCTACTCCCACAGAATAGCTACTTGCAGAATTTATATCCCCGCTATGGGTCAATTTAAGCTTTATGGTCGTCCAATGGCCTGTTTTGTTTTGAAAGGTGCCTAGATTCGGGCCTGATAAGTTATAATGTATGTAAGGCACCGTGTTACTAACCAACTGAGGTGCAAAAGGTGTTACTTCCATTGTGACATTCTCCTATGTACACTGACATGACATATTGAGTAAGCTATACGGATTCAGGTCTGTCCAGTTGCTTTGAGGAATACCTAACACCAGTGCATTAAATTGATCTGCTGTCCCACAAAGCCAACAACTCTTGATTTGGGTATAATTAACAATCCATCTAAGAAGCATAACGTATCCATTAGCATTAAAAGCAGCATCAGCTCCTACAATAGCGTTAAAAGCAACACAACCTCCTAAAAGCCACAATATACAGCTAATAATAACAGTAACATCTCTTCCTCCCATGTCTTTCTTCTGCAGGCTCATACTTTCCACAGCTAGGGTACCGGTTGCTTGCCTGCTACGTCTGATGTATGTGAGTCTGCTTCCAGCCAAGGTCTCACCCACTTCGCTGGCACCCATCTGGTTCCAGTATCTGTAACGACACAAGCATACCCTTTTCCCCAGGTTATCAAGTCCAAAGGTTCCGTCCATTTTCCCGTTTTCCAGTCTCTCAGCATCACATTACACAGGCCTGATTTTACTTCTGTCAGGGCCCAGTCCCGTGTTTGACCATCGGAGGGACTAGGCTGTCCTGGGGTAATCTCAAAAAATTTAAAACATATACTGCTTTTGCCAATCTCTCTGCAGGCATAATTCCCAATTCTCCCCCTTTTTGTTTTTGCAGCTGGCGTTTCAGTGTTTGGTTCATACATTCCACTATGGCCTGCCCAGTAAGGGAGTGTGGAATGCCCGTAACATGCTCTATGCCCCAAAGATGGAAAAACTCTTGTGTCCCTCGTGCGACATAGCCAGACCCATTATCAGTTTTTACCCTTTGTGGGACTCCCAATGCTGCCATAGCCACCCACATGTGGCGTTGGACATATTTGCTGGATTCACCCATCTGTGCCGTGGCTCAGACGGCCATAGAAAAGCAGTCTTCCGACACATGGACATATTTTAGTCTGCCGAACTCCGGTATATGGGTAACATCCATTTGCCACAGTTCCAATGGACCGGTACCTCTGGGATTCACCCCAGTCGGGCGGCCACCCGTGAATTGCTGACAATCAGGGCAAATTTGTACAATCTCTCGTGCCGCAGTGTCTGTCAGGTTAAACTGTCGTCGTAGTGCCTTGGCAGACTGATGGAAAAATTGATGGGAATGCTGAGCCTGTTGAAACTTATCCGGTATGGGGCCTGTCCATGCTGGAGCTAGCAGCCTATCTGACCGTTGGTTTCCCTCCGACAGCTCACCTGGTAAATCCGTGTGACTCCGAATATGTGTAATAAAATATGGTGCCTCGCGTTTGTCGAGCGTGAGCCAGAGTGTTTTAAAGAGGGCAAACAGAGCTGCATCACTAAGTTCTTTCAGAATTGCGTGTTCCATGCGTTGAACAATACCTACTACATATAGGGAGTCACAGACCACATTCAGGGCCTGATCCGGCCAGCGCTGAAAAGCCATGACGACAGCACGTAATTCTAGTTGTTGAGTGGAACCACTAAAGTCCGATAGCACCACCTCCTTCCAGACGTCTCCCTCTTTCCAGGTGAATGCTGACTTCTGTGAACTCCCTCTGGCGTCCGTAAACACAGTCACTCCCTTAACCGGCGTTGGGGATTGCCGAGGAGGGCGCTCCTTGAACTGTCCAAGTTTGACCGTGGCCTTAAAATGATGGGGTGGCAGGTGGACTCTAACCTGCCCTGGATAGTCCAAGAGGGCAACTTGAAGTGGCACAGAGTTATGTAAAGCCCACTGTAGGTATTCTGCAGCCAATGGCACAACGATAAAACTGGGTTCAAATCCTGATATTTCCACTGCCTGAGATTGGACTTTCATTATCAGCTGTGCAAAAGCTTCTAAACGAGTTGTCACCGTACGCTTGGGTTGAATAGGTCAAAAAAATCCACTCGAGTATATGAAGGGCATCTCTATCCTCAAACCATTGCATTAATAGCAGCAGCGGGGAGTGGTTGTGGTTGTGGTTTAGCAAGAGCAAACCCACCGGTTCATCAGGGTCCCAGCAGATGGCATATGCAGTTGATACCCTTTTGGATACCCTTTGTAATGCTACTTTTGCTTTGGGGGAAAGCTCACGTGGGGCATCAACTCCGCCTCCCCCACGAAGGAGTCGTATGAGGGGTTCTATATCCGCGTTGGAAATACCACAGACCGAGCGTGCCCAATTAATATCGCCCAGGAGCTTCTGTACATCATTTAGGGTAGTGACTTCTGTTCGCAGAAAGAGCTTTTGTGGCCTAACAACTGTTCTGGTAATCTCCCAGCCCAGGTACCGCCAAGCTGGCTGCCGTTGTACTTTCTCTGGCGCTATCTGTAGACCTCCCGCTCCTAGGATCTTTTCCATCTCTGTCAGCAGACTTTCTGCCTCCAGATGCTTTCTGGCTACTAAGATATCATCCATATAATGGTAGATCAGTAATTCAGGGTGTATCTGATGGATGGGAGTTAATGGCCACGAGACATGGAGCTGGCACAGGGTGGGCAAATTTTTCATACCCTGGGGAAGCACTACCCAATGATATTGCTGCATAGGGGCTTGTTTGTTAACTGAGGGTACAGAGAACGCGAATTTTTCATGATCCTCAGGATGCAATGGTATGGTAAAGAAACAATCTTTTAAATCGATTATTAAGATGTCCCAGTCTTTTGGGATCATCACAGGCGATGGTAAGCCTGGTTGCAATGCTTCCATATCTTTCATAACTGCATTTACTTTCCGCAAATCATGCAGCAATCGCCACTTCCCAGATTTTTTCAGCATAGTAAAGACAGGCATATTCCAGGGGCTAGTTGAAGGCTGTATATGGCCCTTTTCTAATTGCTCTTGTACTAATGCTTGTAAGTGAGCGACCTTTTCTGTAGACAGTGGCCGCTGGTCGACCCAGACAGGTGTACTAGCCGTCCAGGATAATTTTATCACCGGTCGCTCTCTCCCAGTGACCGCCACTAGAAAACCTGTTGATCAGTAAACAATCGCGCACGTAGCTGGCTTAGTGCATGTCGTCCTAGCAGCGATAGTGGTGCATTGGTGACATATGGTTTAATACTGCAACATCCGCCATCTGCCATACAGCATTGAACTAGCTCCTTACTAACACGCATTGTTTGCACTCCACCTACCCCCATAACAGGAATCAATGGAGTTTCTAATGGCCAGGTGTGAGGCCAGGCATCCACACTGACAATCGTTACGTCCGCCCCAGTGTCCACTAACATTGAAATTGATGTCTGATGCCCACATGGGTGTTTTAATGTTACCCGTTCCATTTAATGTTACCCGTTCCATCACATGAATGGTACCTGTAAAGTCCGCATCGATCACGCCAGGCAATACAAAAAGGCCTTTGCGCGTAACCGATGAGCGACCTAACAGTAGTGCACTTAATCCTTTTCCCAGCGGGCCACAAGTAGTGGATGGGAGGCATTGTACACTGGAGTCGGTGAGCATTGCGTCTACTGCGAGGGCAATGTCCACTCCGGCACTTCCTGTTGTGGCGGCGGTGATGCTATCCAAGCTCCTCGGGATCTTACTTTCATCGGCGCACGAGATCCCAGCGCGCTCGCCTTCCCGTTTCCCAACCTGGTTCCGTTTGCGTGTGCCTGGGAGCGGCACTCCTTCTCCCAGTGACCAAACCTCCCACATCTATTGCAACCTCCATTAAACGCATATCCGCCGCCCCTTTTATCAAACTGGCGCTGGGCTTTGAGATGACCGGGGCGTCCGCACTTGAAGCAGCGCGGGTTGTTTTTGTTAACTAAAGGTCATACGGCTGCTGCAAATGCATGTGCCATGTAATCCGCCTTTTGCTCATCCGAGCCAATACGCTCACAAGCCTCCATCATTTGTGCAATCGAGGCATCCCGTGGTAGTGCTCTAAGCGCTCGCTTACACTCCACAGTAGTGTTCTCAACCGCTAAAGACATCAGTATGGCTTCTCTCACTTCTGGAGTCAGAGAGGCGTGTTCTAAGGCCTCTCGCAAGCGGTCTAAGGAAGACATATACGACTCCCTGCTTGCTTGTTTTACCTTTGTGTAAGGTGGAATCGGTTTCCCATCCTCAGGTATAGATCGCAAAACTTCCCTGGCTAAGTACACCGACACGCGTAGCACCTCAGGCGGAAGTTGTGTTTGATCTGCAGGGTTAGCAAAATTTCCAGATCCCGTTAAGGCAGCAGGCCCTCCTAGGCGCAACGGATCCCTGTCACGCCGTTCCATGTTATTGAGGCCTGCTATGTCACAGTCCTCTGTCCAGCGGGAGCGCCATAGGACTTCTTGCATAGGGGGTCATAGAGCTGGCACAGGTCAAAAGGTGTCAGCAAGTGATTTGATAGAATTGAATTAACAATAGCCTGGGTGAAGGGACCATGTAAGCCGTATTGCTGCATCGATTTACATGCCTCTCTCACTAAATCAAACAATAAAGGTGTCCACTGATTTGGCTGACTGTTAGGTTTTTGAATGTTCTGGACCGGCCTCCCGCCACCTGGAGAATCTCGAAGATTACGTTGATGGCCTCGTGATGTGCTTTGAGTATCTGGTTGACATCCCTAAGACCTGCCGCTATCTGTTGAGACAACGTGTTTACTGCTTTATTCGTCCGCAACAAGTGACAGGTCGAGCTTTGAATTTTGTATAGCCCTGTTGATCCTAAAATTGGGCCGAGGCAAGTAATATTAGCATTCACCAGGACGAGGAATGGTGCCTCGCTCATATTACCCGGTAAAAAGACACCAGGTGACATGGGGGCAAAAAATTTTACAAGGGTTGGGGGAATTTTGTCTGGTGGTAGGTATGCAGCAGCCAGCAAGCATAGCGCGCTAGAGCAGGAAACGTTTCAGGTGGGGAGAATTATAGTACCGTTCGTCCATCTTGTACCTGAGTGTCTAAACAAGTCTTCGGGTATAATCCACTCCCTGTTTCCTTCATCATCCCCGCAACTAAATCTTCCCACACCTCTGCCTATATTTATTGTATTATAACTTTCATAGGTGGCAGAGGGGTCTGATGTAATCTTTCTCTCCCATTTCTGAGCCTTCTGAGTGACTATCTCTAGGTACCCTGTGAAATTCACATGATGGGAGCGGTATGTCACATTAACATATGACCCATATGGTGACCATGATTCCCCATACACTGTCCCACTAGGCAGTATTGTGAGATTTGCTGCTCTTCGTGCCATTAATTTGCATAAAGCGTTATCTGTTAGCGGAGCCGCAAAACTTACAAAAGCAAAGCATGTTAGTGGATTGTGTGGAAGGAGCGTTTGTAGAAGAATTGTTTGAAAGCAGGAACTGAGAGGAAAACTAGGGCCTCACACAGCTCTGGCGTTACAGAGGCCTGCTTGGGGTGCTACACAGTTGCCACTTCTAGGATGGTTGGTATGCACGGACCCTGCTCCTCCACGGTTCCCTGGGCAACACAATCTGCCCTCCTCGCAGCTGCGAAAGGGAGTAACGGAGGACAGAGCGGGGTGAAAGCTCCGCGGCCAAACTCTGTTGAACTCCCTTTGCTGGGCTGCTGATAAGCTGCACAGTGGCTGTCTAATGAGAGATATACGATAACAAGTCCGGTGCTGAGCCAGCAAAAGTGGCAAATGATGAACTTTGCTTAAACTTTGCTCATTATAATGTGAAAACCGTACCTCCATCTCAGAAGTTACCCGCCTCTGAGGTACGACCACCCCTCACTGAGCATGCGCTTTAGATTTTCGGTTGACTGTACCTTTAAATGAAAGCGAGAAACTTTTCCACCAATCAACAATAAGGTTAAGTATGACTTTAGTCACTCAAGCTCCACCTGAATGTAAAGAAAAGCACAAAAGGTGAACTAAGGATGAAAAGTCTGGAGGGAAGAATTCATCGTAACTCCTGGGTCAGTTGAGAGGCTGAGCCCCCTTCCCTCCCCTTGCGCTGCGACGCTGCCCGAGGAGACTCGAGACTGGACGTCTTCTCCCATTTTCTGGGGTGAGTGATGATTGCACATTTGTACATCAGAGCTAGCTAAAAACCCCATGCTCTAGTAGAGAATTTCCTGTACTAACATCCGAAACCTGCTTTGTAAATGCTGCACTTGAATAAATCATACTGTTTGTGAACTCGACTATTTGTTTGGGGGGGGGGCAATCGGACCTACAGTTGACAGACTGTTCGTGAATCCGATACCTTTTTTGATACCTCCTTCCCCCCCCCACCACCATTACCACTACGGCTTTCAAACTGCAACATTTTCAACACAGGTTGAGATCAGGACTTTCCCCTTTTTCCACCCCGGTGGGGAGGCAATAATGGGATGCGCCTCTCGCCCTCGCCCATTGTCGGGCCTAGGATTCTGTGTTTCCTGGTCGACTCCATACAACCTGTATCAGCAGGATAACGCAAAGAGACCCTTTCCTCGTCTTGCCATGTCGATCATTTGTTTTGCTATTCTCCAATATTTCCTTTTCAACCGGACAAGGTGCTTTCTTAGTAGGTCGGGGTCCAGTCGAATCCTCCATCACTGAGGTGTATGGGTTGTGAGGTCATCCCACCAGCCGTTCCTGTAGGGGGAAGCTCATAGTTGCCATGAGTTTTGAGGTTCGGTCTTATCCACCTTGTGGATACCCGTTTCACTACCTCCTGCTGTCTTACGGCCGCGTAGCCCCTTCCCTGGGTTACCAAGTTCCACCCAGACTCCCATATCCCTTTCTCTGGGAACCTGACCAGAACTGGGGGCCCATCCTCTATAGCTGCGACCGCCCAATGCTTATCCACTGGTGCCTTGTTCTCATTTCCACGAATGAAATGATTCAGCGAATATAGTGCTCGCATCAAAATTTCTGGTTGCTTCATACTGGGAATTCTTTGGGTATGACCTTCCCCCTCCCCAAGGATCTTGATTTTTTGTTTGAGGGTTTGATTTGCTCTCTCTACAATTGCCTGTCCTTGGCTATTGTGGGGAATTCCGTGCTGCAGTTGAATTCCCCATTTGTCAGCCCAGTCTTGCGTAGATTGGGCTGTGAAGCAGGAGCCGTTATCTGTTTTGATTATTCGCGGAACGCCTAACCATGCTATAGCCGTTATCCAATGCTGGTGAGCTGCACGCGCAGTAACCCTCTGGTGTTGTGTGGCTATGATCAGTCCACTGCATGTATCCACTGTAACTGCTAACCAGGGTCGTGGTTTGAATAAAGGGCATAATGTGAAGTCTGACTGCCAGATTTGATTTGCCTTTAGGCCACGGGGATTCACCCCAGCACCCCATAGAGTCGATCGTTGGCAATATGGGCAAGTGGCTACCACATCCCTGGCTGCTGCAAGGGGAATGTTGCAATGCTTTGCGAGGGCTCTCGCTCCTATGTGGAGGTGCTCGTGTATAGCACGAGCTTGTGTTATTGTCCATACACCCTTGGCTGCTGCATCAGCTTTATTGTTGCCTTCCTGATAATATCCCTGTATACTGGCATGACTTCTCACATGGACTATGGAGGCTGTGGTGCTGCGCTGTTGCAGCGCCTCCTCCAGCATGATGGCTATTGGCGTGCCCGCCCATACATTCTCCTGTGTGCACTGATATGATGTATTGAGTAGGCTATATGGATTCAGGTCTGTCCAGTTGCTTTGAGGAATACCTAACACCAGTGCATCAATTGATCCGCTGTCCCACAAAGCCAACAACTCTTAATTTGGGTATAATTAACAATACGCCTAAGTAGCATAACATATCCATTAGTGTTAAAAGTAGCATCAGCTTCTATAATAGCGTTAAAAGTAATATTACCTCCTAAAAGCCACAATATACAGCTAATAATAACAGTAACACTTCTTCCTCCCATGTTGTTCTTCTGCAGGCTCACACTTTCAACAGCTAGGGTACCAGCTGCCTGCCTGCTACGTTTGATGTATGCGAGTTTGCTTCCAGCCAAGGTCTCGCCCATTTTTGCTGGCACCCATCTGGTTCCAGTATCTGTAACGATACAAGCATACCCTTTTCCCCAGGTTATTAAGCCCAAGGGTCCCGTCCATTTTCCCGTGTTCCAGTCTGTCAGCATCACCTTACTCGGACCCGACTTTACTTCTGTCAGGCCTCCCTTTAGCCCAGCCCTGTGTTTGACCATCAGAGGGACTAGGCTATCCTGGGGCAATCTCAAAATTTTAAAACATATTCTGCTCTTGCCAATTTTTCGTTTTTCGTAGCTGGCGTTTCAGCGTTTGGTTCATATGTTCCACTATGTCATGGTCCTCAGGATGTAATAGTATGGTGAAAAAACAATCTTTTAAATCGATTATTAAGATGTCCAAATCATTTTGAAAGGTTCTCAATTTCCATTTCTATTTATGTTTGCATAGCTTCAATTTGGTTTCCTCCCCAGAAATTGCTTGGGATTTCTGTATATTAAGGAGGCGCCCGCTCCAGTAGCATTGAGGCTTTTAGAATTTGTAAGGACTGTTGCAGGTCCTTCCGTGTCAGTTGCACTGGAGCTTGGCCATCGCTTCATTCTTGTTTCCCATGCTGAAGTACTTCCCTAGTCTCTTTCCAAGGATACAAGTCAGAGTACGGCTCCCAGTCCTCCATCGGTGGGGTGGGTGGGCGGGGGAGGTGGGGGGGGACGCCGTAGTCTGAGTTATTCCTGACTTTCCCACTTTCAAATTCTGGACTTTCTTGTTGTGCTTATTTAGCCCTCTCTGCTGATATATATTACACAATAAAGATCTAAAAACCACAGATACAAACAGCACAAACACAATTTCCATCCAGTGGCACGACCTCACGTAGCTGTGCACTCCACTAGTGAGTTCCACTGTCTCAATTGCCTAATCCCATCCTCGCTGCCAATTAGGTTGCGAATGGGTTTGGGATTCGGCAATAATCGCACAGAACAAAGTGGCTACGGCTATTCAGGTGAAAGCACGTTAAAGAAGCAAAGTATGACTAATTACTCGTGAGGTAATACTTGTTGGCAGGACACTGAGACTGAACATTCTCTTGAGTTGGCAGATGAGAGGGTTGCTGACAGGCTTCCAACTCAGCGGGCGTCCCCGCAGAGACAACGTGGGTCTCAGTATTAGGAGTCTCACCCCCCCCCTCTCTCTGCACTGTCTGTTTATGCCCGGTGCATCCTGCCACGTAGGGCCAGTACGTGCCAGCAGGCAGACCAGGAGGCGGACAAACTCCGCCTTCAGTCACATAATCTTCCCTCCTGGGTGCGCAGGTGCGCATGTCAGTAAATTGTCCCAGTCGTCAGTCTGAGGGTCCTGCCTTTCTCATCTCCCTCCCTCTCGGGTGTTTGACCTTCAAACTAATTTAGAGGATGTTTGCAGTTAAGTTGGCTACAAGCCCGGTCGAGCAGCCGCCTTCAGCTGCTTTTGGAGGAGGTCGGCTCTGAGCCTGGCTGGGCAGCCGCCTCCGCACTCCTTATCGCTCAGCCTGGGCAGGCAAACATCTTCTTTCTCAGGGTCTTGGATCCTATTTTGCACAATAGTTTTATGACTCTACAGATCATACAAATTTCCACCTTTCAACCATACCTCGTGTCGGCATCAATATACAAAGGATACAACACATAATAGAGATGAACATAGCAAATAGAAATAATAGCCCTAATAACGGTTTCCGTCCTCACTTAAAGCATTACAGTTCTTCAACCCCCACTTTTAAAGACAGATCAAATTCCTCTGCACCTCCCTCCTGGCTTTCATCAAGCCTTCAGCAACGTAAGTTTCCTTGATCTCATTCGCCTTCTCTTCCCCAGCCCCCCTTTCTCCTTTTTTCAAGGCAATCTAACAAGCGGAAGCGGGGGCACAGACAGTGTAGGCGCCGCAGGTGCAGGCACAGAGGCAGGCACGGGCGGGGGAGTTAGCGATGGATCTCCAAACACCAGCGGTTTTCAGTGGCGTGGCGGTCCCGGTCCTGAAGTGCTTGCAAAGGCTGCCGTGGCTCCGATGGCCACTTTGCTTTTGGCTTTCACATCGGGTTTGAATACTAGGTGGGGCTCGGCTTTGAACCCATTCTCTCTGCACCAGATCGAAAGCTTGCAGAGGGTCTGTTCATCAGCCTCTGTCTGCACTCCCACTGCTTCGCTCTTCCCGAGCACCTCCCGTGCTGCCCTCCAAGTCTCCCTCTCCTCCCTTGCTCTCTGGAGGACCTGCCGTATCACTCCCCATGTCTTTAGATCTTTCACACTCCCTTTAGACATACCATATTCCGTTAACGCGGTGGTACATCTCTGCCAGTGCTGGGGGAATAAAACTTCCCCGGCACTGTTAACCGCCCCTTCTTCAAGGAGCCGCTCAGCAGCTCTTAACTGCGTTCGATTTCATAGAAATCCCCATTCACGAGCACACGATAATACGACCTTGATTATCGCTTCCATGATCCGCGGATCCCTCGACCGCCTGCGGTCCGCCGCCTCGGAGTATCACGTCGGGGTCACCACTTGTTGCCTGACATTGGCAATCGACTCCGTCCGCCGAGGCGGCCAGGCACGTCCAACCCGTGCCCGGGCCAAAGAGCACAGACACCAATATGAGGATGCTGCAAATGGCGTTTAATATACGCAGGCTGGATCTTATAAAGGTAGCAAAGGCGGAAGCATGCCTATATAGCCAATAAGCATTGCTCTTTACCTAATATGGCATATGCCTTAGTTCCCTATTCTTCCCGTACATCGCGAGATCTTCCGAGCGCCGTACCCTACACTGACCCTGAGGACCCGCTATTACAGGAAATGCTGACAACGCTCCTTGCCTCACTAATGACAGTCTCATCTCCCTCCAGTGACTTTGGGGATCACAATCTGCTTTTCCCTGCACCACTGTCTCCTTGGTCTCATTCGCTTTCACTTCCCTGGCCCCCTTCTGTAAGTTTTCAAGGCGATCCAACAAGTCCTGGACCCAGCCGGGCCATTCCTCAGGCTCTCTGGGTGGGTCCAGAAGCGGGGGCGCAGATGGTGCGGGCGCGGATGCAGACGCGGGCGGGGACATGGGCGGGGGCAGGGGCGGGGGGCCAGGCGCGGGCGGGGGTGTTGGTGATGGATCTCCAAACGCCAGCGGTTTTCGGTGGCGTGGAGGTCCCGTTCCTGAAGTGCTTGCAAAGGCTGCCATGCCTCCGGCGGCCACTTTCTTTTCTACTTTCATATCGGATAAGGTAGATAGGACCAGCTGCCATGTAGTAGCAAGGTCCCTGGCCTGCTTATCCCTGTCAGCGATATGATCCCAGAGCTGCCGCCCTACGTTCTCCCACGTCTCCACATCGAATGCTAGGTGGGGCTCGGCTTTGAACCCATTCTCTCTGCACCAGATCAAAAGCTTGCAGAGGGTCTGTTCATCATACTTAATTCCTCTCTTAGAATTTGCAGGAGGAGCTTAACAATTGCACTTTCTTCCTTAGTTACTGACTGCCCCATCTCCTGCCCCAGCTGCTCACTTCCACCAGGTGACCTTTGCAACAAATCTTCAAATCTTCACGGATTGCCACCCAATCCGTCCTGGACCTCGGTCCCACCGAGCCGTTTCCCAGCCAGGTGCTCCCGTTGGGGTGTCCCTCTTCAATTGCACTGAAATCGCATCAAGTCGGGGTCACCAGCTGCGGGAGGCCAGACACGACTCCTGAAGGCTTCAATATGAGTCTAACAAAAATCACTTTATTCGCATTATAGCACTCTATTTATCTACTACATTTCTGCTAAGTCATCTAGCCACACGTACGCTTACATTGTGATTGGTTGCATACTACTGTCCACACTTCTTCTACCGTACTAGGTTGGCTGTAGATATCGGGGGCACATGTTTACATGATTGGCCCGCACACAGTCCTCTATCCTGCACTGATAAGCTTGTTTACAGGTTCTTCCTCTCCTACTTCTGTGTTCTTCCAGCTGGTGACCTTCCCAGGATCTTTTCGCCTTGGTCTTAGTCCGGCTCATTGTATATGTCTTCTATCAGGAAGCCTCCGTTACTTAGATATGCTCCCACAGTATGATTCATGCTCAGCTGTCTTGATTGATGTTTCTGTGGTTAGTAATACCTGATAAGGTCCATGCCACTTTGCTAGCAGTGGTGCTTCTTTCCATTCTTTGACCAAGACTCAATCCCCTAGTTAGATATTATGGTGTCATGGAACGAGTGGTGGTGGGGGTGAGTGACACAATGCACTTCACTTGTGGGAAAGAGATAGGAATAGGTTTTATTGGTAATGACAATGATTTCACGAGATTCTATGGCAAGGTCACTTATTAGTTACTGCATGGAGGTTCAAGATACACACAGAATTATCAAGGACACCCTCCCGTTGGGTCACGAGGTTCAGATTGGACCCCCTTGCTTTCCAAACTCCTTCTGAGAGGAGTCTGGGTGCGGCTGAATCCAGTCCTAGTCCCAGACCTGGTCAACGGTTTATGCCTAAGGGATTTGCGCACAGTTACAAAGTAAGGTTTACAAATTCAGAAAGAGAAAGGCGCGCTATAGTCACTTACCACGAATCTGTAGTGGGAAGGATCTCTTAACCTCGAGGAGTATCCTTGAGAGGCGTCCCTGCTCGAGGGGAGATCCTGGCGTGCAGCCCACTGCCATGCAAGGAGAGCTCAATGGGCTCTTGGGCTGTCCCCGTATTTATGGGATAAGATGATTGACTGATAGTCATTCTTTCAATTCAGAAATGACTGTTGGCTGGTGTACTCACAGTTAGCCTTATCTCCCCATCAGGATAGGGCCATCAGGACTGTTATTGATGGTTAATGTCTGGGTGGGGGAAGAAATCAGGGAGGCAACTACCAGGATCAGATAATATGGTAGTTAAGTCAGGATGAGCTGGGGAAGGAGCATATCTGTCACATATGGACTGCAAAATCCAAGGGGAGAGTCTGTGCGAGCTGGGCTTCCTGTCAGAGACTTCACAAGAGAAAGCATTCTGGCCACATATTGCTTTAAATATATATCACTTATCTGCACCTCCCTGCCAGGTTGGGTGTTAGCAGGGTAGGGAATCCCAAATATTATTTCAAAGGGGGACAGTCGAATGTCTCTCCTAGGTTTTGCTCTTATTCTTGCTAAAGCTAATGGTAGAAGTTGTGTCCACGGCATCTTAGTTTCTAACACCAATTTCAAAAGATGCCCTTTTAATGTTCCCATTCATCCTTTCCACTCTACCAGAGCTCTGAGGATGCCAAGGGGTATGCAAGTCCCATTGAATCCCCAGGGCAGTCACGAGACCTTGAAGGACCTTTCCCGTAAAATGAGTGTCTCTGAATCTATCGCCTCTACCAACCCCTATCTTGGAATTATTTGTTCTAAAAACATCTTAATTACAGATCCGGTTGTTGCTGAGGCAGTTGGAAATGCCTCAGGCCATCCCATCAACTGACATACTATTACCAGAAGATACTTAAGCCTCCCTATACGGGGCATCTCAGTAAAGTCTACTTGGCATCATTGGAATGGGCGCACAGCCCAGGGTTGTCCTCCTTTTGCAACTTCTCTTGCGGCTCAGCCGTTGGCCTTAGCACAAATCAGACAGCCCTCAATAGCCCGTTTCACCAAAACAAAAAGACCAAGGGCGGCGTAGGTTTTAAGGAAGGCTTCCGCCAGCCCTCTAGAGCCCCAATGGCTTCCTTTGTGAAGAACTTTCAGTATTTTTAGGGCTAGGGCTTTGGGCACCCATTGTTTGCCCTCCTTTGTAAACCGGTTGCGTTCTCTTTTTTTCTGCCCCACTGTTTTTAATTATCTCTAATTCTTCTGGTGGAAAAGACATCTTTTCTGGTAATGGCTGGACTACCGGGAGGAGAGAGAGGATCTTAGATACTTCTGGTAGGAGTGCTGCTTTTCAAGCTTCCTCATCAGCCAATCGATTGCCTACCTCCTGCTCTGAGTGTTCTGTCTGATGTCCCCTGATATGAATTATCAACACCTTCTTGGGGAGGTTCAATACCTCCAGTAGGCAGGTAATCAGATCCTTATGTACCAAGGCCTTTCCTTGGCAAGTTAATAAACCTCTTCCTTCCCACAGTTTTCCAAACATATGTACCACCCATATTTAGAATCTATAAAGATATTCACTACCTTGCCTTGGTATAATTCACAGGCAGAGAGAATACAATTAGAGAATACAATTCTGAGGTTTGGGCTGACCAGGCAGATGGCAGCTTTACTCCTTCTAGCAGCTCCCTTCCCTTAATGATAGCATATCCTGTGGCCCGTTTCCCTTCTATTACTCTTGAAGATCCATCAATAAACACATCGTCCCCATCTGGCCAAGGAATATCTCTCAAATCTGCCCTAGCTCGAGTCTGGAGATCTAGTACTTGAATACAGTCATGGATTTCCTTCGATTCTTCTCCCTCAGGGCCAGTTAGACAAGAAGCTGGGTTAAACACTCCCCTGCTTCTTAATTTTAAATCTTCCTGCTCCATTAAACAGGTTTCATACTGCAATAACCTGGTGCTGGCCATCCATTTAGAAGCCCTTTCAGCTAGCAATGCCTTGACCTGGTGTGGGACCTTGACAACAAGGGATCCTCCTACAGTCAATTTTCAGGCCTCAGTTACCATTAGGGCCATAGCTGCACAATTCTGCAGACAATAAGGCCACCCCTTAGCCACTGGGTCTAATATGTTAGAAAAATAAGCCACTGGTCTTCATGTGCCTCCGTGCTCTTGCACTAAAATCCCCTTGGCATGGCCCTGCTTGACATCCACATATAATTCAAATTCCATCTCTGGGTCTGGAATTGCTAAAGCCAGAGCCTTGGTCAATTTATCTTTTAATTTTCTAAAGTTCTGTTCTCTTTCTCGTGTCCATATGTTCCGGATGGGCTGGGGATTCAGCAATAATCATGCAGAACAAGGTGACTACATCAAGCTACATTCAGGTAAAAACACATAAAAGAAGCAACATATGGATAATTACTCACAAGGCAATACCTGCCAGCGGAATACTGGAACTGAACATCCTCTCGAGTTGGCAGATTAGAGAGAGGGAGTTGCTGACCGGCTCCCACGGAGACAGCGTAGGCCTCAGTGTTTGGAGTTTCTCCCTCCCCCCACTCTCTCCACACTGTCCTCTTTATACCCAGTGCATCCTGGCACATAGGGTCAGTACAACCCAGGAGGCAGGCCAGGGGGCAGACAAACTCCACCTTTAGTTGCGCAACTCTCCCTCCTGGGTGTGCAGGCGTGCATACCAGTAGCGGGTCCCAGCCCTCAGTCTGAGGGTCCTGCCTTCCTCATCTTCTTCCTCCTTCCTGAGTGTTTGACCTTCAAAACTACTTTAGAGGATGTCTGCAGTTAAGTTGGCTACAAGCCTGTTCGAGCAGCCACCTTCAACCAGTTTTGGAGGAGGTTGGCTGTGAACCTGGCTGAGCAGCCGCCTCCGTGCCCCTTATCACTCAGCCCAGGTGGGCAAATATCTTCTTTCTCAAGGTCTGTGTCGGAATCATTGAAAGCAGCAGGGGCTTAAGATTTAGGACCAGAAGCCATTTTATCGAGCATCAGACCAAACTTATATATTCTCCGAGTATGTGAGCATACACTGTCCACGCGCTGTCCACGCGCTCCCTCCCCATGCCTCCAGCCAATTCCTTGACTCTATTGCTATCTGGGTCCAATCCTGCTAACGGACAACAGGTAAACAACCAGAGACTGGTGCGTCCAGCCTGTGTTTTAGCTTTCTCTATCTGCTACTCTGTTATTCCTAACTTTCACAGTTTCTCACTCCTAACTTTCATCGTTCCCACAGCTTCCCACAGTTTCTCACGGTTTCTCAGTTTCCCACATCTCCCCTCTTTTTGTTTTCTAGCACCAGGCATAGTTAAGGACCCAAAGCGCAATAGCCAAGGAGTTGGCTTTGGCAACGCTGTAAAACCTCCCAACAGTTCAGCAAGTTCTTCTTCTTCTTTTCTTCAACGGTGGTGACTAAATTCACATTCTTCTTTAGAACAGTTGTTATCGTTCTTTCCACTAAGGCACGTATCCATTGTATGAGACATGGCAAATACATACAAGGGATTATGATTACAGTTAGCACTATACATCCCATTACAAAAATTCGTTTGAGTCCGGTTCCCCAGGTGCACCAAGGTTACCCACACATTCTCTCGAGGTTGAAGTGGTGGTGCTGGCATTGCAGTGATCGCTTTGGTTACAGCGAGTCCATAGAGGATTAGTCCTCCGATGATTGTTGGAACTCTTCCTAGGGATCTTCTCTCTCCACAGCCATTGGTGTTGATAATGCGGGCTTTATCCATTGCGCTGGTACCCAACGGTTTTGTCCTGCAACATGAATACAAGCATACCCTCGCCCCCAGGTTATTAAAGGTACTGGGCCCTCCCATTTTTGCGTGTGTAAGTCTTTATACATTACCTTTGCCTGTCCCTCACTTTGTGGCCCTTTCCTTGCCTAATGATGATGTTGAATCGGGATCAACCCATGTTCTTCCTGATTTAGAAAATTTAATACATACATTGCCTTATTTAAATGGTCCTGGGGGGTGTACTCTTCACTCCCCCTTTTTTGTTTTTCTAGCATTTTTTTTCAGAGAGCCATGAGCACGTTCTACTATAGCTTGCCCTGTGGGGGACTGTAGAATTCCTGTTATGTGCCGGATTCCGCATATCTGGAAAAACATTGTTAACGCACAAGAACTGTACGCTGGTCCATTATCGTTTTTTATCTGAGTTGGCACCCCAAGCATCGCGAAAACGCTCAACAAATGTCTCTTTACATCCTTCACGCCTTCCCCACAGTGAGCAGTAGCGACTATCGCACCCAAAAAAGTATCCACAGACACATGGACATTCTTTAACCTCCCAAACTCTGGTATGTGTGTTACATCCATCTGCCACAGCTGGTCCGATTGCCACCCTCGTGGGTTTGTCCCCATCACAGATGGGATCTGCTGCATTTGGCAGTCCGGGCAGGTTGATATGATGTCCCGCGCCTGATTCATAGTCCAAACCTGCTCTTCAATGCGCCAGCATTCTGGTGGAAGAATTGGTGTGATAGTTCTGCTTGTTTCATTAAGTCAGGCAGGACTGCAGCAGTCGTCAATCGATCAGCTATGCGATTTCCTTCTGCCATAGGACCAGGCAGTGTCGTGTGCGATCGGATATGGGTGATGAAATACTATTTCACTCGCTCCTTGAGTGCCCTCTGTAATCGTCGCAAGAGGGAGAAGAGGTGAGGATTCGCGACCTCCTTCAGGCGGGCTCGTTCTATTCGAGCTACCACCCCTGCTACGCAGGCCGAATCAGATACTACATTCAGTTCTTCTTTTAAGTTCTCGAAGGCCCACGTTATTGCAGCTAATTCTACTACCTGTGGAGATCCTTCCACTACTTCCACGTGTTCTTTCCAATCTCCGTCCATCGTTTTCCAGACTGCGACTACCTTTCCAGTGGATCCTGACCCATCTGTGAACATGGTCAGGGTATCTGCTATTGGGATTGGATTGAACAATGTTTTTTCTATCAAGTTCGTGACATTGATCAAGGCAAAAAACGGGTGATGAGGCAAGTGGACGTCGAGCTTGCCTGGATAGTCAGCCAGAGCAGCCTGGAATTCCAGACTGTGCTGCATCAACCAGTTTATAAAAACAGTCTTTCAGATTGATTATTTTTATTCGCCAATCCGCTGGAATCATGGTTGGGGATGGCAACCCTGGCTGTAGGGCTCCCATATCTTCCATGGCTTCATTAATTTTACGTAGATCTTGTAATAATCGCCATTTCCCGCTTTTCTTTTTAATGACAAACACAGGTGTGTTCCATGGGCTGGTGGACGGCTGAAGATGCCCTTGACGTAGTTGGCCCGCGACAAGTTCGCGAAGGTGGTGCAGCTTCTCCGCAGGAAGGGGCCACTGATCCACCCACACTGGCTTGTCCGTGAGCCACGTGAGGGCGGGAGTCAGCTGCGCGTCAGTAGCCCCTAGGGAAAACGCAGTGTCGCTCCCCATTGGCCGAGAACATCCCGGCCCCAAAGGGTTACAGGAACAGGCAGGATATAGGGGCGTGGAGTTGCTACCCACCCCTCAGGACCTTCAATCAAAATCAAATGGGAGCTGACCCGTGGAGCTACCGCGCCTCCCACTCCCGTGACTTCCAGGAGCGTGGCTTAGGTCGGCCATGTTTGCGGCCAATCTTTCTGCGCAATAATTGTTACATCGGCTCCGCTGTCCATTAAACCCGCGAGTGTGCACTTGGCCGCCCCAGCTGTCAGCTGGGTGGACCACATTGATCTCTGTTCTGCTTGTATCTGGGTCAGCCAATGGACCTGGGCTATCGGATCCCCAGCACGCACCTTTTGGGGTGGACATGGTGCCAAGACTTGAGCATATATTCCGTGCTTTTCAGGTAAGGGGATTAACAGAGGTGTTACCCAAACGCCCGACCCTTCTGATCCCAATACTAGAACTGGTCCCTCCTTTCGCTGTATGACCCACAAAGGAACCTTTTGGGGATCAGCGGTGATCGACTTTACTGTGTGCCCTGCCTCGGCGGCGGTTCCCAGTTGAAATTCATGGGAGCCGCTATCTCGGGATCCACGTCCGTGGCGTGCATTATTTGTGCCCTCACGCGAGCACCCCCCCGCGCTGCGCTTCCCGTTTCCCGCCTTAGGCAAAATTCGCCCATCTCGATGAGCTAAAGAGCGGCATTGATGTGCGTAATGCCTTCCCTTTTCACAGCGGGGGCAGGGTCCCGGTGCCGCAGGCGGTTTACGGCGCCGCGGACAGTCTCGCTTAAAGTGACCCATCTGCCCGCACACATAGCAAGCCCCGGAACCCATTGCCGACCGAGTTCTGGCAAGAGACGCATAAGCACCGGCAAGCATCTGCAACGGATCGCCCGAGTTATCTTCCATTTCCTGCCCTGCTGCCTCTCCTATATCGAAATCACCGTCCTGCAACGCCTCACGCCTAACCGTTGCCCACGGATTCTCGATTCTTTCCCTTTTACGATCCCCACCCGGCTCCACGAGTGGTGACACCACAACCTCCTGCAATCCCCCTTCCGGGGGGAGGGGAGGCTGTGTGTGAAGACCCGAGGCTGGAGGGGGCGGATAAGTATACGTTGGTGGATAGCGGTCTTCCACAAAGGTGGCAAAGATAACAAAGATAGCAAAAGCGGAGGTCTTGAATCGCTTGGAGGGGGTGGGGGAGGTGGGGGCCACGCTCCCTTCTATCCCTGTTTCTGATGTACTCACATATTCTCGCAATGCCTCACATACAATACGCCACGAGCGCAACAGTGATGATGCCGCAAAGTCCCCTCGGGTAGCCCAGTCCCACAAAACTGCACCGAACTCCTCCCAAGCCCCAGGATCGCATATTGTTGTCTCACTTAAAGTGTCACAATTATCTAATCCCCATTTTAAAAGACAAATCAAATCCCCGGTTTGGATATCCTGACCTCTCCCGGACCTATCTAAAACATGCTGCATAGTCTGCAGCAACTTTTCCTGCTCCTTTGTCATGGATCCCCCCATCGTCCTCGATAGCTAGGCTCCCACATTCCAGTGCCAGAGCTTCTGAGGCTCGCACTCTCGCCGCGCCAGAGCTTCCGAGGCTCGCACTCCCCCGTGGTTCAGAGCTTCATTACCGTTTATCACTTGCGGCCGCGTAGATGTTGTCCTTCGTCTGTCCTGTCGAGTTTTCTCCACCACACGATCTTCCCCGTTTACCTATCTCGGTTTGGTGTATCTCGCCTACACCAAACTCCCTGCCTCCTGCCATCTGTTCTCACCGAGGTCACCTGACTCCTTTGTCCCCCTTGCTGAAGGATGTGGGGGAATTCCCTTATTTGCAAAGGCACCCAGCTCTTGGCATATGCTCTTTTATCCCACTCAGGCATGGCTCCGCTCAGCCTCCCCTCCCTTTGTCCTGCTCTTCAGCCAGACTGTGGGGGAATCCTCTTATTGGTGAATACACAAACTTGTGTATTCCACTCATGGTGAATAAAAATCAACTAACTGCCACTCCTCTGGATTTTTTTTACTGTCTCCTTTAATGAGCTAGCAGGACAGTCAAATTTGGGATAGCCTGTTTTTCTTTCTCTGCGCATTGGCTGCATTATTCTTTTTGCCATGCATGACACCTTGCTTTATGCAGCTCATTTGGCATGTGATCAAGAGAGTGTAGGTGGTAGCCATACCCAATGAGCCAGAAAAGGCTATGAAGGGACAGAGGATGATGCCTCTACAAATAGTTCCAAAATCAAAGGTGACTCAAGAAGAAAGGATTAAATTGATGGTGGCAGAGGTTTGTAAAGACAAATATTAAGGAAAAAAAAAGGGGACGGGGGGGGGGAGAACCGACTGAGTGGAAAAAAGGAGCCAGTGTCTTTACAAATAAGGGTAAAAGGAGCCTGTGTCTTTACAGCTAAGGGAGTTACTCTACATTCTTTAGCCAACAGGACCAGGGAGTACAGGCAGAGAGGTCGTGCTGTTGGTATGAGATTGGGTGCAGCTGACAGCACTCGAGGGAAAAGAGGAGGGGGCAGAGAGTTCCTTATCAACAAATGACCAATCATGGAGAGGGAACATATCAAGAAGCAACATATGTTAGGTGGGCTAAGAACCAGGAAGTCTGTAATTTCTTTTTTTTCTTTTTTTTTTCTTTTTTTTTCTTTTTTTTTCTTTTTTTTTCTTTTTTTTTCTTTTTTTTTTCTTTTTTTCTTTTTTTTTTTCTTTTTTTTTTCTTTTTTTTTTCTTTTTTTTCTTTTTTTTTCTTTTTTTTCTTTTTTTTTTCTTTTTTTTCTTTTTTTTTTCTTTTTTTTTCTTTTTTTTCTCTCTTTTTTTTTCGCTCTTTTTTTTCGCTCTTTTTTTTCGCTCTTTTTTTTGCTCTCTTTTTTTTGCTCTGTCTCTCTCTCTGTCTCTCTCTTTCCCTTTTTTTTTCCTTCCTTTCCCCATAAAGTTTTAGGACTTCTCTTTCTCTCCTTTGTGGTCATATGGTTCTTGACAGTGAGATTTTTTTCCACACAATGTGTTTCCTGGGCCAGAGAGCTAGGAAGGTCATGAAGGTTTTTCAGCCAGAAAATGATTGTTTTAAAATTCCTGATTACATACATCTTTCATCTTTATACTTGTTATTAATGTTACTCCCAAACCTTTAAGTAGAATATTTTTAAATCTTTATGATATGCTTTATTTTTGATAGTGTATTTTGCATCAGGTCGATAAGAAGGCTCAGATGTTGGTCTCCTGGGTTGTGTTTTTTTTTTTTTTTTTTAATAAGTTCTTTTTGAATTAACTAACTGGAGTCTGGCACAGATTGTTGCCTTGAGTTCTGTGAGCAGGAAACTTGGAGCTGGCAAGCGGGCCAGCTTGACACTTTGAAAATGCCAGGCGAAAATATTAGGTGAATAACTGAGCAACTTATAAATGTTTATGTATGCAAATACATATGCTACATAATGCTAGCAGTTGGAAATCCCAAGATATTATTATGCACTTTGTTCGAAGTCACTCTGTCTTTTAATCAATGTAAGTACCTATGGTCTTATACGTAAAAAGTGTTGTTTTCATAGTTTGCAGTGTCCAGGGAAATGTGAGAATGAATAAAACAGAAAGAATTTACTAACATTTATTTAAAGAAATGAAACCCTTCATGCTTTGTTGTATAAACCTGTTTAATGGCAGCATAAATCTGACTGAAATATATAGAATCTTTTGAGCTTGTGGAATGTACTGAAAGTGATTTTCCAGATTAATATGTCAGGAAAGGGTCAGACCTAGCTGAAAACCAAATTCACTTATGCCATGAGTATCCTAGAGATGCTCATATGCACCAATGAGCTTGAATTTGCATTGTAATAGTGTGTGTATGTGTGCATACACAACCATGGAAAGAAGTTTTTTTTAAAACTGCAGGAAAAAAGTTTAAATCCCTGTATTGAATTGAAGGTTGGAGTGCAGTTTGCTTTGCCCACATCAGCTCTGCTCACTTCTGCTAGATTTGATTCACCATTCAGAACCTCTCACTGTTTTCCAGAAGCAAACAGCTTGTGTTTATCTATTCATGTACCTCCCAAAGAGATAAAAAACAAATCCACAAAAGGGTAATTGGCCTCATAACATTCTACCCTACTTCCCTCGGGGTAGTTGTGGCAGCATTTTGGGTGTTTTCATTTTGTTAATCTACTTTTCTTCCTCTTTGACATTTTTTTTTTCCCAGAGTTCATCTGTTTGTTTTTCATCCAGCCTCCATAACTAGTTTTAGTTGCAGTTGTGAGAAAGAGAAATCAAGTGAGTGTTCTAGTTCAGTGTTTAGCTGTTTTAAAACAAATAGAAGGAAGGACTTTTTTTCTGAATGACTAAGCATTGAAATCCTTTGCCATAGGATGCTGTGCAGGCCAAGAGTATACATGCACTTAAAATTAGGCAAATCCATGGAGTGCATGAATTGCAGTGATCAGTAAACACAGTCACATAAGTGTGACCTCCAGTTCAGCAAGGTCTTAAACCAGATGTCTGCAAGATGAACATATTTCAGGGCAAAAATAAATCAGGGTTAATTTTCTTCTTGCAAAATAGTAGACTTTTTAAATCTCTGTTAAATTATGCCAGCCTTTCTCTTTGTTGTTCAGAAATCTGTCTCCTGCTTGTACTCCTAAGTCTTAAATAAATGATGAATCTAATATTGTATATCATAAAGTCCTAGATCACCACGGCCAAGTCACTAGTCTGTAAAAGATAATCCTTCGGTCGGGTACAAATTGCAGGAGGGCAGGAGTCTTCATCTCCTCCTCTCCTGTAAAACCCTCACTTGTATCAAGTAAAGGACCATTTTGGTAAGGTTCTGACATGATTCTTGCTCTGTCTTTGCATGGTGAGATATGCAGCTTAAAGATGCTAGAATTACTTGCAGTTTTATAATAAATCCCTTCTATTCGTTCTTCTCCCACCTGTAAAATAACATCTTAGAGAGCAGTCACTGGAAATGACATTCTGAGGATGCTCATTTAAAATAGCAACATTAAGGTTTGTAAATAGCAACAGTAGTGCTTCCAAAATGTGTGCCTGAATGTCTGTGATATTTGATATGCAGTTATGAAAATAATATATTGGAAACATGTAAAAATTATTCAGGTTAGAAAGTGTTATCTTAGTGGCCTGCACCTTTACTTTAGCTAAACAAAGGGATATGTTTCATTACCACTACTGTTGCACTACTATTACATGTCTCCATTTGGTATCTATGATATTTAATTGACATTTCCTTATTTTGCTCAGTTTTTGTTTGGGGTACCTAATATTGTGATATTACTATGCCAGATCATCTGAAGAAACTTCAGTCTAAAGGCAAGAACCTTTGCCTCTTACAAAAAGAGCCAACAAACTAGTTTCAATGAGAAGAAACTAGAGCCATAGGAAGAGAATATTGGAAATCTAGCAGGGCTTTAGGGGACTATAGAAGTTATTACTGACCTAGAAACTTTTCTGTGCAGACTATTCTCTACTAGACAGTGCAATCAATTGAATATAGATGTAGCATTAACAGCCTATGGCCTTAGCTTGTGCTGTCAATTTTATGGCTATCTTTCATTATTTATTTCTGCAAACTATTTGCCCTTGGATGAGAGAGACTTTCAAAAATATTTATTCATATGTCGCTAACTTTGTACCATTGTGTTATCCAATTATGTATGTAGAAACTTGCATGATCTATTATTGCATCTGCAGCAGCTCATAGTATTTATATAGCAAGGAAATTAAACTTGCATGACAAATGCCTTTTTAAATCAGTTTGTTTAAAATGATACAGAAGGTTGCACACATTCGGATTTTTGCTGAATAGTTTATTTCAGTTATTTGATAAATTGTTTCCTGTGTAAGTCAAATGAAAACAAGACATTTAAAAATCCAGTTTAATTAAACTAGCTGAAAGTAATTTGGGCTGAACTGATGATGTTTGTGTCAGCACAAGGACAATCTGAACTGCTCTTTGATTCACTCTGCCAGAGCACGCTACATGGTTTATACACTTACTCAGCTGTGTGCTAGCGTCACTGACTGAAGAGTCAGGCTCACTAGTTGGTTAAAATATCTTGCCTGCTTCTTTGTGTCATGTCACACTTTTCCTTCTGGTGCTCAGATGAATTTCTTTTGGATTTCATAATACTGAGTTTTGTGTCACAGTATTTGACATGACGACTGTTGATCTTCACAGAAACCCAACCCAGACTTCATAGAATCATAGAATGCTTAAGGTTGGAAGGGACCTCTAGAGGTTATCTAGTCCAACCCCCCTGCACACGCAGGGTCACCTAGAGCACAGGACTGCATCCAAGCGGGTTTTGAAGATCTCCAGAGAAGGAGACTCCACAACCTCTCTGGGCAGCCTGTTCCAGCGCTCTGTCACCCTCACTGTTGAGAAATTTTCCCTTAAGTTCCTGTGGAACTTTTGGTGCTACAGTTTGTGGCCATTACCTCTAGTTCTGTGGGTGGCCACCAGTGAAAAGAGGCCAGCACCATCCTCCTCACTGCCTCCCTTGAGGTACTTGTAGACACTGATCAGATCTCCTCTCAGCCTTCTCTTCTCCAGGCTGAACAGGCCCAGCTCTCTCAGCCTCTCCTCATAGGGCAGATGTTCCAGGCCCCTGATCATCCTCATAGCCCTGCGCTGGACTCTCTCCAGCAGCTCCACATCCCTCTTATACTGTGGAGCCCAGAACTGGACACAATACTCCAGATGCGGCCTCACCAGGGCTGAGTAGAGGGGCAGGATCACCTCCCTCGACATGCTGGAGATGCTGTTCTTAACGCACTCCCAGGATCCCATTGGCCTTCTTGGCCACAAGGGCACACTGCTGCCTCATGGTCAACTTGTCGTCCACCGTGACACCCAGGTCCTTCTCTTCAGAGCTGCTCTCCAGAAGGTCAGTCCCCAGCCTGTACTGGTGTCTGGGGTTATTCCTTCCCCAGGTGCAGGACCTTGCACTTGGCCTTGTTGAATTGCATGAGGTTTTTCACCGCCCAGTTGTCCAGTCTGTCCAGGTCCCTCTGGATGGCAGCGCAGCCCTCTGGGGTATCGGCTACTCCTCCCAGTTTCGTGTCATCAGCAAACTTGCTGAGGGAGCACTCTGTGCCTTCATCCAGGTCATTGATGAATAAATTGAACAGGCCTAGACCGAGGACTCACCCCTGGGGGACACCGCTAGCTACAGGCCTCCAACTAGACTCTGCACCGCTGATCACCACCCTCTGGGCTCTGCCATCCACCTAGTTCCTAATCCACCTCACTGTCCACTCATCTATCCCACACTTCTGGAGCTTGCCCAGGAGGATGTTGTGAGGGACGGTGTCAAAAGCCTTGACGCTATAACTGCCTTTCTCTTGGCTTTAAAAAACTGAATCTGAAGATGTGTCTACGTTACAGAATGAGTTTTATGTATCTACCGATACAATATGTAGTTTAAACCTAAGAATATATAGCAGGATAGAACTGTGTAAATTAATTTGGTGCAAAGGCATACCTTGCTTTCCAATCACCAGATTTGGCCACTGTCCCAGGTTTTATCTATCTTGTTTGTCTGGTCTGGCTCTCTGAGCAACAGCTATCCCTTCTGGGATAAATAAGTATGAAAGGAAACAAACAGCTCATTTAAGGTCCAGTTCCTTCAAGACTATTTTTACAAGCTTCTCTATTAGCCCTTTCTTCTCTATACCTCTTGATTGAGAGACCTAACCCATGTCCTATTCTTTCTTCTTCCCCCAAAGCAGGTATTCTCCTCATATGCATACATTCAACTCATTTCCACTTGTAGACACGCAGAATGGTAAGAATGAGAAATATTTTGTACCTAACTCAGTGTCTGAGCCAAAACTGAACAAAATATCATAGGAGAAGTGAAACATTTCTTGGTCTATCAGTCAATTGTTCTCATTTGGCAGGATTATTATTATTGATATAATCTAGGATAAAGGATAAGAACGGATCATTGATAATTTCGAGGCTGTGCCCCGCTGGACCTGCTCTTTGCCAAGAGAGAAGGACTGGTGGGAGATGTAGTGCTCACAGGCTGTCTTGGACATAGTGACCACGAGATGAATACGATTTTCAATTCTTGGTGAAGTCAGAAGGGGCATCAGCAAAACCGCTACGTTGGGCTTCAGTGTGAAATGTTGCAGTTTGAAAGCCGTAGTGGTGGTGGGGGGGAGATATCGAATCAGTATCAGATTCACAAACAGTCTGTGGACCGTAGGTCCAATCGCCTTCCTAGGAGCGAATTGAGTTCCCAAATAGTGTGATCAACTATAAGCTTGACCCTGGCAGTATCAGATTCACAGTCTGTCAACTGTAGGTCCGATCACCTCCCCCCAAACAAGTAGTCGAGTTCACAAACAGTATGATTTATTCAAATGCAACATTTACAAAGCAGGTTTTGGATGTCAGTACAGGAAATTCTCTACTACAGCGTGGGGTTCTTCGCTAGCTCTGATGTACAAATGTGCAATCATCACTCACCCCAGAAGATGGGAGAGGGCTCTCAGTCTCGAGTCTCCTCAGGCGGCGTTCCAGTTCCAGGGGAGGAAAGGGGGATCAGCCTGTCAGCTGACCCAAGATTTACGATGGATTCTTCCCCCCTCTTTTTCCTCCTGAGTTCACCTTTTATGCTTTTCTTTACATTCAGGTGGAGCTTGAGTGACTAGAGTCATACTTAATATTGTTATTGATTGGTGAAAAAGTTTCTTGCTTTCATTTAAAGGTACAGTCAATCGAAAATCTAGAGTGCATGCTCAGTGAGGAGTGGTCGTACCTCGGAGGCGGGCAACTTTTGGGATGGAGGTGTGTGTTGGCATTATAATGAGCTTATAATGAGCAAAGTTCAAGCAAACTTCATCTGAAAGGAGTGATTTGCCACCCTTGCTGGCTCAGCACCGGACATGTTACCGTATATCTCCCCTTGGGCAGCTACTGTGCGGCTTATCAGCGGCCCAGCACAGGGAGTGCAACAGAATTTGGCCGCGGTGTCTTCACTCCGCTCCATCCTCCATTACTCCCCTTTGCAGCTGTGAGGAGGGCAGATTGTGTTGCCTAGGGAACTGTGGAGGAGCTGAGTCCATGCATACCAACCATCCTGGAAGTGGCAACTGTGTATCACCCCAAGCAAGCTTTTGTAATGCCAAAATTTCTGTTAGGCCCTAGTTTTTATTTCAGTTCCTGCTTTCAAACAATTATTCCACATTCAGGAGGGCAGACTTTGGACTGTTTAGAACATTGTTTGGGAGAGTCCCTTAGGAGACAGTCCTTTTTGAAGAGCAAAGGGGTCCAGGAAAGCTGGACTTTTCTCCAGAAGGAAATCTTAAAGGCACAGGAGCAGACTGTTTCCATGTCCCGAAAGATGAGCCAGCGGGGAAGAAGATCAGCCTTGCTGAATAGGCAACTATTGCTGAAACTCCAGGAAAAAAAAGAAGGTTTAACACTTTTCGATAAGGGGGGCAGACAACTCAGGAAGAGTACAAGGGTGTTACTAGGGTATGTAGGGACAAAATTAGAAAGGCAAAAGCTCATCTGGAACTCAGTCTTGCCACCACTGTAAAAGACAACAAAAATGTTTCCACAAATGCATTAACAAGAAGAGGAGGGCCAAGGAGAATCTCCATCCTTTATTGGATATGGCAGGGAACATTGTTACCAAGGATGAGCATAAGGCTGAGGTATTTAATGCCTTCTTTCCCTCAGTCTTTAACATTCAGATCAGTTTTCCTCAGTGTATTTAGCCCCCTGAGCAGAATCAATGTTAGAATAATAGAATCATAGAACCATTATGGTTGGAAAAGATCTTCAAGATCATCGAGTTCAACTGTAAGCCCTTCAACATCATGCCTGTTAAACTGTTAGGTCCGGTTTTCGAATCGACGGAGAAAGAGGCAAACACCATCGATATATTGTGCTTTTTAATAATAGGAGAAAGATAATAAGTATTACCAGCTAGCTGGGGTCCGGGCTTTCCCACGCAGGGGTCACACCACGGACTCCGACCGCTTCGGTCATCCCTCTTTTATACCGTTCTTACCCCAAAAATGTTCCCCCTCCTGTTTTCCTTTTCTGCTTTCATGTCAATGTTATCTATATTTTATTGCTGACTGGGACCTCTGGATAAGCAACCCCTCCATGCAGAACATCCTGACTCGCCATATATCAGGAGACCTTGTAGATAGGCAACCCCTTCATGCAGAACATCCTGACTTGCCATATATCAGGAGTCCTTGCACTTAGAGACTAAGTATTGACTGGCTTATTAGTACACTCTACATTAACTATTTAATCCCTACATTCCCCCCTTTTTCTTTTGTTCATATCAGAGAATCCTTTCTCGATTCTTCTGAGTTTGTCGCATAAGCATTATATGCATAGAATTAACTCGATTTGTAGCTTTTTCCATAACCCCCATTACGCATTTCCATATTATACAGATACATAGTAACAGCAATAACAGAATTACAAATATGCACAATCCTTCTTTTATCAGTCCTGATATCCACCCAGGTAACCCTCCAAACAATGACTCTAGCCATCCGTCCATCAGTCCTTCTTCCCGTGTTATCTTCTGAATGTGTTCCTTGAGCCAGCGCAACTGTTGGTGAATCGATTGGCCATGATCAGACGGTTAAAACAACAAAGTCTTTCAAACTCTTCACATCCATGCCTATGCGCGAGGAGCAAAAAGTCTATAGCCGCCCTATCCTGTAGTAGTGCATGTCGCAGGCTGTTCTGATCGAGCAGGAGTTGTTCCAATACTTCGGTTGTCACATTTGCTTGCTTCTCACTCCAACAGGCTAACTTCGAAAGTTCCCTTAATGCATTTCCTGCTGCAGCTCCTGGTACAAAGATAGCTAAGGCGACCCGCGCAGTTACAGATATTAATTGTACATTATCATTACATTCCGGTGTTAAACCAAGGGAACACTTTTGCCTTCTTTGTTCCTGTTTCATAGTTAACTTAGCTCTAGACGGGGCTATCATTGCCAGTTGCCCTAAATAACGCGGTCCCCCATAGGCATTCTTAGGTATTCCCTGCCACGCTCTATCCCCACAAATTAAAAACACTCCATCTGGCAAGGCCTTAGCGGTATCATTATTCCATAGTAAATCTGTACTCTTATGTACCTGTCCTGATGGATCCCCCCCATATGCTCCTAAGGGTAATCCCGCAGGGAATCATTGTTGTAACCCGTCGACTGTCCCATTTGTCCCACAGAATGTCCCGTTTGCATATATGGGACCGCTACCACCTGGGCTGTTCCTCGCTTAGTGGGGAAGGCCTCCACCCACCCCGAAAATGTGTCTACTAATACCAATAAATATCTATACCCATATTTACCTGGTTTTATTTCTGTAAAATCTACTTCCCAATGCCTTCCAGGTTCACCACCTCTCTCCCTTATACCTTCATGTACCTTTCTGACCCTTGATGGCTTCATTTCCTGACATGCTTGACACCCTTCTATTATCTCTCTTAATATTTTCTTCTGATCTTGGAATCTCAACCCGAACTTTTCTATTAACAGTCCCATTTTTCTTTCCCCCAAGTGTGTGGTACTATGTAACTGCTGCGCCATCCTCTGTCCCTTCCGCTTGGGAATTAACATTCTTCCTTCTGTATCGTAATGTCCTTCTCCTGCACTTTGCTCTTCAATTCCGCTCTCTGAGCCGAAGTGCCGTCTGGTAAACGCTGGCTCCAAACTATTTCTCCTTTACTGTTTACCACTGCAGCTCCCGCCCTTCTTTTTCCTTGCTCGACCAAGCTACTTCCATCTGTAAACCACACTTTTCCCCCTTGCAGCGGCCCATCCTTTAAATCTTCCCGCACTGTCGCAGTTTCAGCTAACACCTCCTGACAATTATGCATAGGTGTTTCATACTCTGGGTTAGGTAGGAGAGTGGCTGGATTTAAAGTCATTGGGGACGTATACATAATTCTTCCTGGGTTTAAAAGCAAGGCTTGATAATGAGTCAGCCTAGCATTTGTTATCCATCTTTCAGGAGGTTGTTTGAGTAATGCCTCTACGTAATGGGGAGCTGTTACATACAGTTTTGGCCCAAATGTGAGTTTGTCCGCGTCCTTAACCATTAACGCCATGGCTGCAATAATTCTAAGACATGAGGGCCACCCTGCAGCAACTGGACGCCACTATCCTTTTCCAAGGGCCTTGATTCTGCGTTAACACTCCCTTGGCAACTCCCGCATTTTCGCTCACATATAAGTGAAAATCCTTGGCTGGGTCCGGGAGTGCAAGTGCAGGGGCCTCTAGCAGGGTTAATCTCATTTCCTCAAAAGATTTTCTCATAGCTTCTGTCCACTGCCAGTCTGGTTCCTCTCGACTCGCCTCATACAGAGGTTTTGCTTTTTCTGCGAACCCAGGTATCCACAAACGGCAGTAACCCACCGTCCCCAAAAATTCTCGAACCTCTCTTGGAGATTTGGGTTCCTGAATCCGAAGAACAGTCTCTTTCATGGCATCAGTTAGCCATCTCCTACCATCTCGTATCTTATATCCCAGATATGTTACTTCCGGACTACATAGCTGAGCTTTCTTAGCACTTACTCGGTAGCCTAGTTTATTTAATTCTTGCAACAACTTCCTCGTACCTTCCTCGCACTCCTCTTTCGTTCTTGCTGCTAGCAGCAGATCATCCACATACTGAAGCAATTTCACACTAGGATTCTGTCTCCTGAATTCACTCAGATCTTCCTGCAGTATTTTATTAAATAAAGTCGGTGAATTTTTGAACCCTTGTGGTAATCGTGTCCAAGTTAACTGACCCTTGTAGCCGCTCTCGGGATCTTCCCATTCAAAAGCAAACATTTCCTGGCTCTGTTCCGTCAGGGGGATGGTAAAAAATGCATCCTTTAAGTCTAAAACTGTATACCATCCCATATCTGGTGGCATTGTACTTAACAGAGTATATGGATTTGGGACCGTAGAATGCACATCCTCCACTCTTTTGTTAACTTCTCTCAGATCTTGAATTGGCCTGAAATCTCCTCCGGGCTTCTTTACTGGCAGTAGAGGAGTATTCCACGGAGATTTGCATTTACGCAGAATGCCAGCTTTCAGTAGCCTTTTAATATGCTTCGCTATCCCTTGTCGGGCTTCAGGGGTCATTGGGTACTGCTTAACCCTAATCGGGTGAGCTCCTGGTTTTAATTCCACGACCAGAGGAGTTTTCCCTTTAACCTCTCCTACTCCCGAATTCTCTGCCCATACTTCTGGGATTTCCCTCATCCATTTTTGAGTTTCTGGTCCAATTTCTTCCTTCCTCTCTTTATACAGTCTATATTCATCCTCTAATCTAACAGTCAGGACCTGAATCGGTCGTCCTTCCCGGTCATTGATTTTTATTCCATCATCCTCAAAGTATATCCTTACCCCTAATTTAGTTAAGAGATCCCGGCCCATTAATGGTACCAGACTCTCCGGTATATACAAGAAAGAGTGCGTGATTTGTCTATTAGCTACATCTACTTTCCTTTCTGATGTCCACCGATACACCTTACTCCCATTTACCCCTTGTACTCGAGTTTTCTTTGTCGATAGCTTCCCCGCTGCTTCATTTACCACCGAATATTCAGCCCCTGTATCTACCAGAAATTTTACACGTTTCCCTTCCATTTCTAATTATATCTAAGACTCGGGGAAGGGTTTCGAGTCCCGGCCCCTTCAGTCGCTATCTTCATTTGCCACCAGTACTCTAGGTGGCCCCCTTTCTCCTTTTTCCAGATGCTCATTTTTCCAATGTCCTTTCTTTTTGCAAATTGCACATTGATCCCTTCCTAACCGTACCTCAACTCCTCTGGGGGGTGACGGTCCCCTTCTTTGCCTCCCTGATTTTTCTCCTGCTTCAAAAAATCTCCTAGCCATTTCCCTTTGATTTCTCCGATTTTCTTTTGCCTGGTATTCCCGATCTTCCCTTCTCATTCTTTCCTGTTTTTCTTCTGGAGTCTCCCTGTTGTTATACACCTTTTCTGCTACTTTTAAAAGATCCTGTAAAGTTTGCTCCCCCAACCTATCAATCTTTTGCAATTTCCTTCTTATATCTGGTGCAGCTTGATTTACAAATGCCAAGATGACAGCTGCCCGATTCTCCTCCTTCATAGGATCTAAAGGAGTGAATTGTCTAAACGCCTCTAATATTCTCTCTAAGAAAGCGGCAGGGTTTTCCTCGGCTTCCTGCCTGACAGCATTTACTTTAGCTAAGTTAGTAGGTTTACGCGCCGCCGCCCACAACCCTGCCATCAACATTTGCCGGTATGTTCGGAGACGCTCCCTACCTTTGGGTTGTTCAAAATCCCACGGTGGTCTTACCAATGGGAATCCTTCATCGATAAGGTTTTGTTGCACGGTGGGTCTCCCGTCCTCTCCCGGCACCAACTTTCGTGCCTCGGTCAGGATCCTCTCACGCTCTTCAGTCGTAAACAACACTTTTAAAAGCTGCTGACAGTCATCCCAGGTAGGGTTATGTGTAAACAAGATGGATTCTAATAAATCAATCAACGCTCCCGGCTTCTCGGAAAAAGAGGGGTCTTGACTTTTCCAATTATACAAGTCACTAGAAGAGAATGGCCAGTATTGATACGTACACTGTCCCTGAGGCCCTGTTGTTCCAATTGCTCTAACTGGGAAAGCTTGAGAGGTGCTTGACACACCTCCCTCGTCTCCCCTTTGGTGAGACGAGTCCCAAACGCTGGGCCCCTGTCTTCCCCTCCCTCCCTTCTTTGATCACTACTACTCACCTCCCTTCGTGCCTCGGGTGGAGGTGCGTAAGGGGGGGATTATGCTTGCTTTCTTCATCCAATATTTCTGAATATAAAGTCAAATCTGATAATACCGCCTTTTTCCGTTCCTTTTTCATTAAGTAAATATCAACCTTTTCATCCTTTCCATTCCCCCCCACAAAAGGTTTCAGCCATGGGGGTGGATGTAAAACCAAATCCTCCCATGTGATTATATATGGAAATTGATCTGGGTATCCTTCCGACCCAGGTCTCATTATTACCTCTTTTACTTTCCTTACCAATTTTAAATCTAAACTTCCCTCTCTCGGCCAGCCTACGTCAAAACTTGGCCACTCACTTTTACAAAATATCTCCCATTGGTTTTTATACACTTCTACAGATAAATCATGTGCCTGATGCTTAACATATCCAAAATGATTTAACATAAATGACAAAGGGGTGGATTTCCCTTGTCCCATTGTATCAAGCTCGTCGCTTAAAACCAAAATTAATACAACTGCCAGTAAACCAGTAAGGGCGATTATTAACAGAATTCGCCCTTCCCAAACCGGTCTCCTTTCGTTAAGGAGAAACGGTATACCCAACCAACCTAACCAACCACCCTTCCTTTTCCTGGGAGTCTGAGGGACGTCTCCCTCAGACTCCAGCCGACTATCCTTCGGTGCGTCCACCTGGATTTCTGTCGGCTCACTCTCACCCCCTGAGGCCTCCCTTGACTTATTATCTTTCTCTATTTTTTCTTCTTTCTCGTATTCGAATCCCGGACGAGCCCCCAAATGTTAGGTCCGGTTTTCGAATCGACGGAGAAAGAGGCAAACACCATCGATATATTGTGCTTTTTAATAATAGGAGAAAGATAATAAGTATTACCAGCTAGCTGGGGTCCGGGCTTTCCCACGCAGGGGTCACACCACGGACCCCGACCGCTTCGGTCGTCCCTCTTTTATACCGTTCTTACCCCAAAAATGTTCCCCCTCCTGTTTTCCTTTTCTGCTTTCATGTCAATGTTATCTATATTTTATTGCTGACTGGGACCTCTGGATAAGCAACCCCTCCATGCAGAACATCCTGACTTGCCATATATCAGGAGTCCTTGCACTTAGAGACTAAGTATTGACTGGCTTATTAATACACTCTACATTAACTATTTAATCCCTACAAAACCATGTCCCTAAATGCCTCATCTACACATTTCTTGAACACTGTCAGGAATGGTGACTCCACCACTTCCTTGGGCAACCTGTTCCAATGTTTAACTACTCTTTCCATGTATAAATTCTTTCTAATATCTAGTCTGAAACTCCCCTGGTGGAACTTGAGACCATTTCCTCTTGTCCTATTTTCGGTAGTTATTTTGGAGAAGAGATCAACCCCCACCTCGCTACAACCTCCTTTCCGGGAGTTTTAGAGAGTAATAAGGTCACCTCTGAGCCTCCTTTTCTCCAGACTAAATAGCCCTAGCTCCCTCATGCATGCACTCTGAGCAGAATACACAAGTTTGTGTATTCACCAATATGGGGATTCCCCCACAGTCTAGCTGATGAGCAGGACAAAAAGGGGGGAGACTGAGCAGAGCCATGAGTGATTGGGACAAAAGAGCATATGCCAAGAAGGAAATTTCTCCCCCTTCCTTCAGCAAGGGGGACAAAGGAATCAGGTGACCTCAGGTGAGAACAGATGGAAGGAGGCAGGGAGTTTCGTGTAGGCGGGCCGGGAAGGCTGAAACTTCTGAGTACCTTGGCCAATGGGGAAAACGGGAGGGAGGCTGCATACTCCAGCAATTTGAGAGACCCCACAGGGATATGCCTGGTGGACTCTCTCTTTATTCAAATAAAGTTTTAGGACTGCTCTGTCTCCTTTTTGGACATTCAGTTCTTGACAGCGAGATTTTCTGCACAATTGGGGGCTCATCCGGGATCCTTCCACCTTCTGGGAACAGCGGACGGCGATCAGAGTCGACGGCGCGCCTCACCAAAGCCTTTGGTGATCGACTCCCTTTGACGGCAGCCAGCACTGGACGACTGATTGGGTTCCCGAGACTGTCCGGAGACAGATGAGAAGTGGATCGGGGGGATCCACAGGTAGGAGCAAGGGGGTCCTCAAGTAGTCCGACGGAAAGGACTAGGTCCGACGGAAAGGACCACTGAAATCTCACTGGTGAGTATTGTGGGACAGTGGGGAACAAAAGGGGTGACGACCCTGACATTGATGCCCATGGAAGGCAGCAAAGGGAAGCCAAAAGAGGATGTTGGGAAAAGGGGTGATGACCCTGACTTAACCCCATATAGTATGAGCAATGGATCAGGGGGATCCATAGGTAGGACCAGGGGGGTCCTCAAGTAGTCTGACGGAAAGGACTACTAGGTCCTATGGAAAGGACTGCTAGGTACCACTAAGTCCGACAGAAAGGACTAGGTCTGATGGAAAGGACGGCTGGGTAGTGCTAAGTCCGATGGAAAGGACTAGGTCCGATGGAAAGGACTGCTAGGCCAGAATACATGTTACCAGGGGGATTTAGGTGACCCCCTCTGGGGTTGGATGATGACCCTAGTCCTTGTCAGGATTTGTGCATGTTTCTCAGCGATACTGAGAAGGGTCCCATCGAGAAAGAATGTGGGTCAGTATGATTAAGGGCAACACCTCAGGAATCTATATAACAAAAGGATGAGGAGAAAAATGGAAACAGGAATCTGAAGGAGGGGGAAAGAATCATCAGGAGCCACTGCTCCTGCCCCCTCTGCACCTCCTGCTTCTAGTGATAGAGAAGAGGAAGAATGGGACATTTTGTCCCTTTCAAAAACAAGAAAAGGAAAGCAGTAGTACAAGGTACCAAAAGCCCCCAAAGACAAATGCCTCTATAAGAGGCTCCACTGAGAGGCCAGGAGGGGAGGCAGGATTTGGATTTGTGGTTGTGCCGCTGATCACCCAAGATATAAGGGAATTAAAGAACTGCCCCTTTACTTAGATGATCCTATAGGAGTCGGGGAAAAGATAGATTAATATCCCCCCCAAAAAATGCAGATTACACTTGGAAGAATTGGGATTTTCTTTTAGGAAACCTTTTTGGACCCCAGGGAAAGAGGATGATCTAGCAAAAAGCTTGTCAATTATGGGAGGACGAGCACGCACAGGCAGGCCAAAATGTGATAGACTCCAAATATTTGAGTCAGTTTAGCCCGCCTTCAGGAGAGAGGAAGGACATTGGAGGAGGGAATGCCCACAGAGGCCTATGGATCCTCAGGAAAAGGAAATTCACTGATTGAATTTTAAATGGATTGTTAGGGGTGTCGGGGGCTCCCATTGTACCAGGGACCCACTATGCGGGAGCCCTTGATAACATGTAGAGTGGGTCTGAACCGAGAGGAAGTGTGTTTCTGGATAGACACAGGGGCCTCTCGATCCACTTTGAACTTTATGCCAAAAGGAGGGCAATTGTCAAAAGGCTCCTTGGTTATCAAAGGGGTAAGTGGAAAAGACAAGCAAGTGCATCTTATCCAGCCGTATTAGTGGATGTGGATAATAAATTTGAGATGCATGATTTTTTCTTTGTCCCAAATCGTGATTGCAATCTGCTGGGAAGGGATTCGATGGCTAAAATGGGAATGCAAATCAACATTGTAAGAGATGATAAAGAAGCTAGCACTACTGTAACTTTGTGCAAAATGTCTGACAAAGCTTATGCTGAAGTGAACTCAGAACTGTGGGCAGTTCCAGGAAAATATGGAAAGTTAGACATGAAACCTCTCCAAATTACTTTAAAGCAACCAGGGCAGGTAGTCTCTAAAAAGCAGTATCCTATTTCGCGAGAGGGAAGGAAAGGGTTACAACCTACTATTGAGTCACTGCTGGAAGCGGGACTTTTGGAGCCATGTATGTCTCCATACAATACTCCCATCCTGCCAGTCAAGAAACCAGATGGAACCTATAGAATGGTACAGGACTTAAGAGCAATAAATGAAATTATCAAACCAAGACATCCCACAGTTCCAGATCCATACACTATTCTAAACCAGATCCGCTCTTCACATCAGTACTATTCAGTACTTGATTTGAAAGATGCGTTTTGGGGATGTCCTCTCACAGAGGATAGTAAACAGTATTTTGGCTTTGAATGGGAACAAGAGGAGGGAGGAAAAACAATAAAACAACAATTGATATGAACAGTTCTCCCACAAGGATACACCGAGGCACCAGTCCTATTTGGATAAGCCTTGCAGAAAATACTGAAGGAATTTATCCCACTCCCAGGAGTTAAGTTATCGCAGTATGTGGATGACTTGCTCCTATCAGGGGAACAAGAGAGGGTGGTGAAGGAAACGGCTGTGAAGTTGCTCAATTTCTTGGCCCAAAAAGGACGTAGGGTGTCTGGAAAAATTAAAAAAAATAAAAAATAAAAAGGCACAGATGGTGGAAAGAAGGATCAAATATTCGAGGCATATTTTGACTGGAGGTTTAACCCAAAACAGCCCCAATGTTGCGGTGTGGACATGAGAAGGAGAACAGAGCTTTAGAAAATTAAAAGATAAATTGTCCAAAGCTCCAGCTTTAGCTCTTCTGGACGCAGAGAAAGAATTTGAATTATATGTGGATGTCAAGCAGAGCCATGCCAAGGGAATTTTAATGCAAGTGCATGGAGGAATGCGAAGACCGATATTACCGACCCCGTTAAAGAGAACATAGTAAATAAAAGATACAGCACTTTTAACAATCTTTTTGTACCAGCATGAAACTGTCAATCAACACCAAAACTCAAATGTGTAGCTGAGGAATTTACAGTTGTTCTGGAGCATTAAACCATTGCAAGTCACATTTACCTGTCTCCAGCCACTACTCAGACCTCATCACAAAGGAATGATTTTTAAAAACTCCTCTGAAATTATGGTGATAACCCCAATGGTCATACAGATGGTTTGCAGTAGTTAGGCAAATAAAATTGCCAGCAATATTTCTGAAAATAAACCTTATTCTTTCTTGTGTAATCCAAACAGATTTATGTCAAACACGGGAGAAGGGCAGATGAGACTCTTACAGTTTCAGTGGTTTCTTTGTATTTTATTTTACTTTATTAACCCTACATTTCAAATCTTCCATGACTTGTACTTTCCATGGCATAATTAATGTCCAGTCAAATAAGACATCTTCGACCCTGTTCTTAATCTTCACAGTACCCAGATGAACCCTGTGAATGATTCTTTGCATTTCCAGACTCCTCCTTTGTGATACCGTGGCCTTATGGCATTTGTGAAGAATCCCCTTGTATGCAGCAGTTTATTCTCATTGCCACTGTTCTTTGTTTGCAGTTTGCCTGGGTCATTTCTGTTGGCCATCCCTCTGTATTACTCCTTCAGGTTTATTTTCCCATCAACAAAATTCCCAAGGAGGTTGGAAGGATAGGGCAGCTAAGGACATTTAAGCTGGTTGGATTTGTGTTTTGGAAAAAAAAAAAAAAGTAGTGAGTCATACTTTCTTTCTCATATATTAAAAAGTACCTATTCTGCTAAAACTATATATAGAGATACATAATTTTCCTAAAAAAAAAAAAAAAAAAGTGATAACACTTTCTATTGAATAACGAACATCTAAAACCCACTAGATTAAAATTTCAGTCACTGGCAAAATTACTACATAGGAAAAAAAAAAGTTAATTTGTCACTTTTGTACTGTAGATGTCAAATTATTAGTGCATTCAGAAAATCTAAAATTTCAGACTGTTAACAGTGCCAGCTTTCGTTAGCGATACCTGAAACTTCCTTCCTGTATTGCAAGTTGTCTTTGTGAGGTGATGTAACAGGTTCTGGGGCTGTGGTCTTGTGGCACTAGATGATATAGCATTGAGCCTGGGAAGCTGCCAGGCTATAGGTAAGACCATACATTTTTGTCTTCCAATGGCTACTACCTTCTCTGTCCCCTCTTTTATAAAAGGCCATCATACATCTTCATTTTCCAAGCTCATCCTTTATTCTGGCTTATTCCCATTATGGTTTATTTTATTTTTACTTTAAGTATTGCATGAATCCTAATATATCTATATCTATCTATCTATCTATATAATATATATATTGAGGACAGTGGTACCAACCAACTTGTAATTAACCTCACTGACATTGTACATACTTGAGCATTCTTTTGAGGGAATTACAATAAAAAAATATAGTCAAACTGAGGGGGATGCAATTTTCAAGTGAGTCTTAGACTAGGAGACCAAAAATGTACTCCAAGGCAACAGTTTTCAAAAGACAACATTATTTTTTTAATCCAAAAGTATAGTTAGACAAGGCCAAGATATAGTCCCTTATCTAAGCTACTGTTCCGTAATGAACAACAACAAGAAAGACAAGTATTGTCAGGGATTGCAGCTGGTCTGTGAAATCCCTGGCTCCCTTAGCAGAGAATGTTAACCTTGAAAAGATTAGAGTGTATCTATGAGATAGGGAGTTCACACGGAGACAGCAGAAAGTTATTAACAAGTTTAAGGAGGTTTGGCCACAGAGCAGAAACTGGCCAAGCTAAGAATCATCCAATCATAAATCTGTTACTAGCTACTGTCCTTTGTAGTCCTCACCAAGAAGCAGCAGCCACGACGAGGAGAGCTGGGTATAAATAATGTACCTAAAAAACAATAAAGCGTAGTTTGCATTGCATCTACCCCAGTTGTTTGTGTTTTTGGCCGCCATGACTGCGACAAAGTATAAGTCTCCCTCCTGTAGTGGGAGGGACTGGAAGTTTTTGGGTGAGTCTTCTCTCTGACATGTACAGGCTAAATTCTCTGAACTTACCCAAACTCCCTTTTCTGGGGCTTTTTGAGGTTTGGTTTGATAATGCAACAATTGAATCCTATTTTAGAAACCATTCTCATGAGACAGGCACAATCCATAATCCCATTCTTCTTCTGGATAGAGTCATGCTTTTAAAATGGTGATGAGGCTGACTTACAATGCCTTTCCTGTTATTGTGTAATAACAACTTCTTATAACCTCTTTCGATTGGACTTCATGCATTCAGGCAGCTAACCATTTCTGAAAAGAGATAAGCTACATGTACAAAACATCATGCCATTTTTTTATAAATTTTTTTCCAATGGTTGTCCAGTTTGCCTTTCTGTGCTACCTAAGGAATTTTTAAAGGAACCAAATCTGCAAAACTGATACTTGGATGTATAGTCATACTGGGACTTCTCACAAGCAATTACAGTGTTTATTCCTAAACTGCAAATTACAGCAGAAGAGCTGAAAGACAATTCCTCATTTTCTTACCATGCAGCACCTGATTTCTAAACTTTTTCTTTTCTGCATCACCTCGTAGATTTGCCATCACTGAAAATACTCTAGGAAATGCATCTCTCTGGTCTATTACATGTGAAATTAGAATCGGATGACAAGGGAACATAGAAAAGCTAAATCTGACCATTTGATTTCATATTCCAGAAACCCTGATCTTTGACAAGATCTATTAGCATAGATGTTACACATGCAGGAGCTCATTAAACTGTTTGGGATGTCACACTGGTGAAGAAAATGAGGCTGGTAGAGCCCCCTGCAAAGTAAGAGCTATAATGAGATGATAAACTGTAAGAGGTGTTTTAAAGAATATTAATACATGATAGAGAGGTAGACTAGGACACAGATTTCCCCAAAGCTGTGAAGAAAATGAAATTATATCTGCTATTTCAGTCTGAAGCTAACATTTATAGGCTTGTGACTATTGTAAGCATTGATAAGTAGATATAATAAGTAATCTCAATACGTGAGTGAATGCATTAAATTAATGATCTAACCTCTCCATACATCTGTCTAATATATTTGCAGCTTTAAACATTGACCTTTCATTATAGATCTATTGCCACCCAATCCTGGAGAATGTATTTTTGAAAAAGATGAGTGTATGTTTACCGAGAAGAAGTAAGGTTCTGGGAGCTGGCACAGGAGAAGGGGTCCAACTCCCACTTCTTATACTGGACTGAGAGGAGACCACACTAATGGAGTAGGTGAGTTAAGCTTCACATTGAACTTTCAGAACAGAGATTGAGTTAATACAAAATACTTTTAAATTATAAGCTAGAACACACAGGATATTTTTACATTATTAATCACATAAATTAAACAAGTTTTTTAAGGACCCACGGATAGATAAATTGGGTTTGAGAATGTGATGATTAATCTGAATTATCTGCAGAAGAGTGAAAAATTTGCTCCTAATGTCCCAAAGTAGCCCTTTTGGGAGAAAAAAAGAACAGAATGTCCTCGTGGACTCTGCAGAAAAACCCTCTCCCAAACCCCTAACTTGTGTAAATATTCCCTTAAAAGGCAAACTAGTTGGTGGGAGCTCAGCTCTTATGCATAAATGCCTTCCTGTTCAAAGAAAAACTCACAGATACTAAAACAGAGGTCCCACTAAACCCTAAACCCTGAAAATCAGCTCTATATGTCCATTTATATGATTTTACTTTGTAAGTATTTGTGCAAGCAGGACTCATTAGCAGGAGCAAGTTCACAGAAAACTGCTGCCTTTCATAAATAATGAACTGTTTTACAGCTGTCAATACTCTTGTTTCAGCAGCAGAGGACTTGAGAAATAATTCTATTAGTTTCAGTATAATGGATGAAACCTCCCCAAGGCTTATGAACCTTAAAAGTTTACATGCATTTAAAAAGACTTGGTGGGCCATTGGATTTGTCCTCACAGTGGGTAGCACTCATTCAACAAGTTATAAAGTTAGTTACAGCCAAGCTAGCTTATTCCCTGTAGCCGTCTGTCCAGTCTGTTAAAAAATTTCACTGGATTATTAAAACAGTTGGCCTGCTCAAGAGGCTCACCAAACAATATTATTATTCAATCAACTGTGAGTGAGTGTAAACCATGTTAAGCATTAATAAACATAGTTGTTTCAGTTGTACATATAAAAACTTGCTCTGTGCAAGCTTAATTCAAGAATCTTTGGAAAATTGTTTCTAGTTAATAAAATGACAAATCCTCTTGTCCTCTTTTTGATCACTTTATCTAAAAGGATAGCATTTCTCATAGGGGAAGAGCATGCTCAGCAAAATGTCACTTTCCTATTCCTTAGTAAAACTTCTGTAGTATCTGTATTCTGATCAGAGTATAGAAATTAACTGTTTAACAGAGGCATAAATTCATGGCATGTGGGACTGTATGGCCAAATTCCTGCATGTGGAATTGAGAATGCAGATGAGAATGTTTTAATTTGGCTTGAAATTGTCAAGAAATTATGTTCTTCCATTTTCAGTTCTAAACAGTGCTGATTCCAGGTAGAAATATGAATAGTTTTCAAGGACAAGTAAGTTTTAAACATTGAAACTCTTCTTATGTGTTCTGAAATGAGAATAAGCAGCAGCTCCATTACTTGTAAAACTGAGCATATTCTGACCAGATGTAGTTGTTTTGGCTAAGCTACGCAAAGAGAAAATGTAGATTACACATGGGCGAAGCATGTGTAGGCCATCTTTGTACTGTCTGGCACACTTTTCTACATAATAAAATATTAACGGATTATATCATGTTAAAATTGATGGTTGTTTTGGTAGATAACCAAGCTTTAGTCAATAAAGGTATTCATTATTGAGGTTTGTTTGCTGCATTTTTTTCTAACCCTGCTATTCCCTAAATAATGTTATTTGGTTTTCCTCTTCCAAATACTCTACACTCCAGATCTCATGCTCCCAAGGTCAAATACTCTGTACTTATTGAAGGAAAAACTGTTGAGAGTTTCTTCCTCAAGAAAAGGAATGGGCTGTTAGCTTATTTTTCTTAATTTCTAAAGCAGACTGACTGCAGACCTGTTTTCTGTTTATATCGATCACTAAGCACCCTGAGATTTGACACCGATAGCTTGACTGTAGAAATTGTGAAACAAGAGAATCTTTTAAGCCTGGGTTGTGACAAGAAAACAAGTTTACAATAATGTTTATTCCTTGTTTCACACTTTTGCAGCAAAATGTGTTGAGAAAAATGTAGATTTTAATTCACAAACCTAGAACTGATCTAGTCTTTCCAACAAGTTTATAATATCACTGAGATTTTAAACCTAAAAGCAAGTTATTTCATTATGCTCTATTACTAGTTACAGGTTTGGATTTTTAACACAAGTAATTTTTAAGCACAGTCAACATCGAAATTCCTGCTCTCTATAATAGCCTTGGGAATTTCCTCCAACACAGTTTGAAATGGTCTTTTCTTTCTAAATCCACAACTGTAGATAATTTTATACCTTTTCACCCTTTTTCTTTCTCCTACTGATGCTCACCACCAAATTATAATCTTGTTTACAGAGGATGTCTTCAGCATGAGTTTAGATATTAGGACTTTGAACATCATGGGAGACACCCAGATCACCTACCAGCTGATCTTGCCATTCTCTACTTTTCTCCCATTTCAGTGATCCCGAGAGTGCTGCATGAGCTGGCGGATATTATTGCTCAGCCACTCTTCATCATCTTCAAAAGGGGAGGTGCCAGAAGACTGGAAGAAAGCCAATGTCACGCCAGTCTTCAAAAAAGGCAAGAAGGAGGACCCAGGCAACTACAGGCCAGTGAGCCTCACCTCTGTCCCCAGAAAAGTGATGGAATGGCTCATACTGGCTGTTATCTCCAAACATGTGGAGGATAAGAAGGTTCTTAGGATTAATCAGCATGGATTCACCAGGGGGAAATCATGCTTGATTAATCTGACAGCCTTCTATGATGGAATGATTGGCTGGGTAGATGAGGGGAGAGCGGTGGATGTCATATATCTGGATTTCAGCAAGGCTTTTGACACAGTCCCTCACAGCATCCTCCTGGGCAAGCTCCGGAAGTGTGGGTTAGATGAGTGGACAGTGAGGTGGATTAGGAACTGGCTGGATGGCAGAGCCCAGAGGGTGGTGATCAGCGGTGCAGAGTCTAGTTGGAGGCCTGTAGCTAGCGGTGTCCCCCAGGGGTGAGTCCTCGGTCTAGGCCTGTTCAATTTATTCATCAATGACCTGGATGAAGGCACAGAGTGCTCCCTCAGCAAGTTTGCTGATGACACGAAACTGGGAGGAGTAGCCGATACCCCAGAGGGCTGCGCTGCCATCCAGAGGGACCTGGACAGACTGGACAACTGGGAGGTGAAAAACCTCATGCAATTCAACAAGGCCAAGTGCAAGGTCCTGCACCTGGGGAGGAATAACCCCAGACACCAGTACAGGCTGGGGACTGACCTTCTGGAGAGCAGCTCTGCAGAGAGGGACCTGGGTGTCATGGTGGACAACAAGTCAACCATGAGGCAGCAGTGTACCCTTGTGGCCAAGAAGGCCAATGGGTTTCTGGGGTGTGTGGAGTCGTTCTTGGAGGAAAATGGCTGCCCAATGAACCAGCCATAGGAGACATTGGAGTAAGCACGTGGCGCAGAACAAAAGGTTACTTGGAACCTGCGACCTAAGGGAAGATCGATGGAGCCTGACAACAACCAATCAGAAGAAAGACTCTAGCCAAGCAGATGAGACGGGAGCGCGTGGCAAAGGAACTGGTATATAAGGGACGGCTTTGTTTCAATAAACTGTTTTTTTCAGGTTGATTCACATGGATCGTTCTGAGCCCATGGTTTTTCTCTCCTCAGGGGTGCATTAAGAAGAGCATCTCCAGCAGGTCGAGGGAGGTGATCCTGTCCCTCTACTTAGCCCTGGTGAGGCCACATCTGGAGTACTGTGTCCAGTTCTGGGCCCCACAGTACAAGAGGGATGTGGAGCTGCTGGAGAGAGTCCAGCGCAGGGCTACAAGGATGATCAGGGCCTGGAACATCTGCCCTATGAGGAGAGGCTGAAGGAGCTGGGCCTGTTCAGCCTGAAGAAGAGAAGGCTGAGGGGGGACCCGATCAGTGTATATAAATACCTCAAGGGAGGGAGTGTAGAGGATGAGGCCAGCCTCTTTTCAGTGGTGGCCACTGATAGGACTAGAGGTAATGGCCATAAAATGAAACATAAAAAGTTCCACAGCAACTTGAGGAAAAATTTTTTAACAGTGAGGGTGACAGAGCCCTGGAACAGTTTGCCAAGAGAGGTTGTGGAGTCGCCTTCTCTGGAGATCTTCAAAACCCGCTTGGATGCAATCCTGTGCCACGTGCTCTAGGTGACCCTGCGTGTGCAGGGGGGTTGGACTAGATGATCGCTAGAGGTCCTTATCTCCCTTCTCCCAGGCCATTGCAAGCTCCATTATATGCAGTGGCAGAAGGGTGGCTTTTCTTCTCCCACATGACAAGAAGGGAGCAGTGGGACAGCTGTGGAAAAATCTGAACCCCTGGCATACTGACAGGGCGTGTGCCTCATGATGCAAAGCAGTTGGCATATGTAGCAGATGGGACGTTGGGATGTTTCCCAATCCTCTGATATACCTCAGCTTCCTTCAATTGGAAGTAAATGAATGATGGTTCTCAAGGGAAAAATAATTTGTCTGTCACCAGTTAATTTTCCCACAGATCAGAGTTCATAACAAGCTTTCATTCTCCCCTGGATTCTTGATCATCCAGTTTTCTTCACTTGTATCCTCACATCATGGTCACAGAAAGAAAATTATTATTGATGTTATATGTGATGTAAAAGATGTATTTCAATGTACATGCAAGTGTCTTCAAAGTTTAAGAGTAAATTAATTGATCAATATCACTGTGTATTCCTGGCTTAAGAACAAATGAAGTGAGGGCTGTGTGTGTGTGTATATATATATTCTATTGCCTCCATCATTTCAATTCCACTGAATGGAAAACTCTTTAAAAAAAATCAGTGCATTATTAAAATATCAGTTTTGTATATGATTTATTTTCTTACTTTGCATTGCTTTCTACTGCTATCATTTATGTGGTCCTCTGATATAAACAAGATTTTATGAGTTCACCTATTAAAATTAATTTAACGAATATTCTACTACATAATTTAAAAATACTCCTTTTTGAAAACACATTTGAGCAAGAGCATTTCTTTATCATCAAAATTGTTTCATATGTACATTTTAAAATAATGATTATGTTGAGAGAAATAACTGTTTTACTGTACTAATATTTGATTGTATAGCTTTTTAAGGATACTACACATATATAGAGGCATCTGACGTGGTGTGGGCTGACAGCTAAAAAAACAGGGGTCCCTTGCTAAAAATGGTTTTGAGAGCAAAATTCGGTTCACATTTTCGTTCAGAAGAGCAATGGTGCAACCGGGCCTGGCCTGCCAAAGATAAGCCTAATGATCTAACCCATTGTCCCTCAGGGCCGTAACAGGGGAGGGTGGTGTGGAGCAGTGGTCTCACACTAGCCTCTTTCCTGGGAGCAGTATGGTGATGCAGCTGGTGAGCATGTATGTGAGTATGGTGAGCAGTATGATGCAGCTGGGCCTGGCCTGCAGAAGATAAGTGAATCGACCCACTGTCTCTCAAATCCCATCATAGGGAAGGGTAGCGTAAAGTGAAGACTTCACACTAGCCTCTCCCAGACCTTATCTGTCTCCAGCCCCTGCCTGAAGCAAAGTGTAAAAACTTTAAACTAATCAGAAATAAAGACAGGGATGACAATAGTCACTAAAAATCCTTACCTAATATGCAATAGTATAAAATCCCTAACAGGAGCAAAAGGAGGAGGGAAGACAACATCAGACCCTCTCTGAGACCGGTGAGTGGATGTTTCTCCCTTCCCTACTCCCTTGGGACGCCATGTTGAGTGAGAGATAAAACTCTGTTCTTGAACCTATAGCTATGCATACTCTTTGTTAATATTATACTCTTTGTTAATATTGTATTTAGTAGTTACCCTGTTCTTGTATGTATTTGTATATGCTCTGCAGACAATCCCTATCCATGGTCTCTAAAGAACTCAACTATTTTGGATTATTCTGTTGCTTCAATAAACCTCACTTTTCAAGTCTTGTTGATAAGACTGAATTAGCCTCGGTTGGCAAGCAAGTAATTCCGTTACCATGTTAATTCGATAGTCAGCAATAGGACACAATAACGTATTTGTGGCTGTAAGATTGAGTAATAAGAAGTGCAGAGTAGTGTTAACAGCATGGTGGCCCCTCAGGATTGCGAGTTGTGCTAGCTACACGGAGGCCCAAATACTGCCCATTCTTTCGCCCAGTCGGTGCTACAGTGTGCCCTACTTGATCACGTGACACATGGTGTATGGACAGAGTATACTTCAAGAATACTAAGAGGTATCTCTGGAAAACTGTGCTTGACATTTTTATATCGCATGTATGGAGCTGGGACTGGATTATTAAGTGTTTATCTAAAAGAGGAAGGTGATAGCGAAGAGATTGCTTTATGGAGGAGAACAGGTGAACAAAGCATCTCATGGCTAAGGGGACTGATAGAATATCAAAGTGAAAGAAACCACCAGGTACAAAAATCAGTCAAGAGAAAAGATTAAACTTAACTATATGCTAGAATGAAAGTTTTGGATCTGAATAAAAAAAAAAAAAAAGAAAGAAAAAATGTAGACAATATTAAATGGCCATCTGAAGAAGCTGAAGTAATAAAAAACTTACAAATGAATGTGGGGAAGGAATTCTTAAATATATTAGTGGGTTACAAATATAAAAATAGTTCATTAATTAATTAACTCAAAATCTGAATTACTTAAATGCATTTTAATTTCACTTCTTGCCAGTAGCAGTAGTTTTATTTACATCATTTGTGGGAGCATATCTAAGTAACGGAGGCTTCCTGATAGAAGACATATACAATGAGCTGGACTAAGACCAAGGCGAAAAGATCATGGGAAAGTCACCAGCTGGAAGAACACAGAAGTAGGAGAGGAAGAACCTGTAAACAAGCTTATCAGTGCAGGATAGAGGACTGTGTGCGGGCCAATCATGTAAACATGTGCCCCCGATATCTACAGCCAACCTAGTACGGTAGAAGACGCGTGGAGAGTAGTATGCAACCAATCACAATGTAAGCGTACGTGTGGCTAGATGACTTAGCAGAAATGTAGTAGATAAATAGAGTGCTGTAACGCAAATAAAGTGATTTCTGTTAGACTCATATTGAAGCCTTCAGGAGTCATCTGGCCTCCCACAGCTGGTGATCCCGATGTGATGCAATTTCAGTGGGACACCCCAACGGGAGCACCTGGCTGGGGAACGGCTCGATGGGACCGAGGTCCGGGACGGATTGGGTGGCAATCCGTGAAGATTTGAAGATTCGTTGCAACGGTCACCTGGTGGAGGTGAACAGCTGGGGCAGGAGATGGGGCAGTCAGTAACTAAGGAAGAAAGTGCAATTGTTAAGCTCCTCCTGCATATTCTCTCTAAGAGAGGAATTAAGTATGATGAACAGACCCTCTGCAAGCTTTTGATCTGGTGCAGAGAGAACGGGTTCAAAGCCAAGCCCCACCTAGCATTCGATGTGGAGACGTGGGAGAACGTAGGGCGGCAGCTCTGGGATCATATCGCTGACGGGGATAAGCAGGCCAGGGACCTTGCCGCTACATGGCAGCTGGTCCTATCATCTACCTTATCCGATATGAAAGCAGAGAAGAAAGTGGCTGCCGGAGCCACGGCAGCCTTTGCAAGCACTTCAGGAACAGGACCATCACACCACCGAAAACCGCTGGTGTTGGGAGATCCATTGCCAACCCCCTGGCCCGCGCCCGCGTCCCCGCCCATGTCCGCGCCTGCGCCCGCGACCGCACCTGCGCCGTCTGTGCCCCCAGACCCCCCCAGAGAGCCTGAAGAACGGCCCGGCTGGGTCCAGGACTTGTTGGATCGCCTTGAAAACTTACAGAAGGGGGCCGAGGAAGGGAAAGCGAATGAGACCAAGGAAACGGTGGTGCAAGGAAAAGCGGATTGTGATCCCCAAAGTCACTGGAGGGAGATGAGACTGTCATTAGTGAGGCAAGGAGCGTTGTCAGCATTTCCTGTAATAGCGAGTCCTCAGGGTCAGCCAAATCAGTGGACACCTTTATTGTTTGATTTAGTGAGAGAGGCATGTAAATCGATGCAGCAATACGGCTTACATGGTCCCTTCACCCAGGCTATTGTTAATTCAATTCTATCAAATCACTTGCTGACACCTTTTGACCTGTGCCAGCTCATGCAGGTAATTTTGACCCCTATGCAAAAAGTCCTATGGTGCTCCCGCTGGACAGAGGACTGTGACATTAAAGGCCTCAATAACATGGAACGGTATGACGGGGATCCGTTGTGCCTAGGAGGGCCTGCTGCCTTAACGGGATCTGGAAATTTTGCTAACCCTGCAGATCAAGTACAACTTCCTCCCGAGGTGCTACGCGTGTCGGTGGACTTAGCCAGGGAAGCTTTGCGATCTATACCTGAGGATGGGAAACCGATTCCACCTTACACAAAGGTAAAACAAGCAAGCAGGGAGTCGTATATGTCTTTCTTAGACCGCTTGCGAGAGGCCCTAGAACACGCCTCTCTGACTCCAGAAGCGAGAGAAGCCATACTGATGTCTTTAGCGGATGAGAACGCTACTGTGGAGTGTAAGCGAGCGCTTAGAGCACTACCACGGGATGCCTCGATTGCACAAATGATGGAGGCTTGTGAGCGTATTGGCTCGGATGAGCAAAAGGCGGATTACATGGCATGTGCATTTGCAGCAGCCGTACGACCTTTAGTTAACAAAAACAACCCGCGCTGCTTCAAGTGCGGACGCCCCGGTCATCTCAAAGCCCAGCGCCAGTTCGATAAAAGGGGCGGCGGATATGCGTTTAATGGAGGTTGCAATAGATGTGGGAGGTTTGGTCACTGGGAGAAGGAGTGCCGCTCCCAGGCACACGCAAACGGAACCAGGTTGGGAAACGGGAAGGCGAGCGCGCCGATGAAAGTAAGATCCTGAGGAGCTTGGATAGCATCACCGCCGCCACAACAGGAAGTGCTGAAGTGGACATTGCCCTCACAGTAGACTCAATGCTCACCGACTCCAGTGTACAATGCCTCCCATCCGCTACTTGTGGCCCGCTAGGAAAAGCATTAAGTGCACTACTGTTAGGTCGCTCATCGGTTACACGCAAAGGCCTTTTTGTATTGCCTGGCGTGATCGATGCGGACTTTATGGGTACCATTCATGTGATGATCTGGACCCCCAGTCCGCCGATTCATGTTTCGGCTGGGGAGAAGATCACACAGCTAGTGCCGTTTTTTGCATGCGTTCCCAAATCTGCATCAAAAGTCAGAGGGAAACAGGGTTTTGGCTCAACCGGGACCCCTGCAATACATCTGGCAATGGACATCTCAAAACGACAACCAATGGAACGGGTAACATTAAAACACCCATGTGGGCATCAGACATCAATTTCAATGTTAGTGGACACTGGGGCGGACGTAACGATTGTCAGTGTGGATGCCTGGCCTCACACCTGGCCATTAGAAACTCCATTGATTCCTGTTATGGGGGTAGGTGGAGTGCAAACAATGCGTGTTAGTAAGGAGCTAGTTCAATGCTGTATGGCAGATGGCGGATGTTGCAGTATTAAACCATATGTCACCAATGCACCACTATCGCTGCTAGGACGACATGCACTAAGCCAGCTACGTGCGCGATTGTTTACTGATCAACAGGTTTTCTAGTGGCGGTCACTGGGAGAGAGCGACCGGTGATAAAATTATCCTGGACGGCTAGTACACCTGTCTGGGTCGACCAGCGGCCACTGTCTACAGAAAAGGTCGCTCACTTACAAGCATTAGTACAAGAGCAATTAGAAAAGGGCCATATACAGCCTTCAACTAGCCCCTGGAATATGCCTGTCTTTACTATGCCGAAAAAATCTGGGAAGTGGCGATTGCTGCATGATTTGCGGAAAGTAAATGCAGTTATGAAAGATATGGAAGCATTGCAACCAGGCTTACCATCGCCTGTGATGATCCCAAAAGACTGGGACATCTTAATAATCGATTTAAAAGATTGTTTCTTTACCATACCATTGCATCCTGAGGATCATGAAAAATTCGCGTTCTCTGTACCCTCAGTTAACAAACAAGCCCCTATGCAGCAATATCATTGGGTAGTGCTTCCCCAGGGTATGAAAAATTTGCCCACCCTGTGCCAGCTCCATGTCTCGTGGCCATTAACTCCCATCCATCAGATACACCCTGAATTACTGATCTACCATTATATGGATGATATCTTAGTAGCCAGAAAGCATCTGGAGGCAGAAAGTCTGCTGACAGAGATGGAAAAGATCCTAGGAGCGGGAGGTCTACAGATAGCGCCAGAGAAAGTACAACGGCAGCCAGCTTGGCGGTACCTGGGCTGGGAGATTACCAGAACAGTTGTTAGGCCACAAAAGCTCTTTCTGCGAACAGAAGTCACTACCCTAAATGATGTACAGAAGCTCCTGGGCGATATTAATTGGGCACGCTCGGTCTGTGGTATTTCCAACGCGGATATAGAACCCCTCATACAACTCCTTCGTGGGGGAGGCGGAGTTGATGCCCCACGTGAGCTTTCCCCCAAAGCAAAAGTAGCATTACAAAGGGTATCCAAAAGGGTATCAACTGCATATGCCAGCCGCTGGGACCCTGATGAACCGGTGGGTTTGCTCTTGCTAAACCACAACCACCCCCCGCTGCTGCTATTAATGCAATGGTTTGAGGATAGAGATCCCCTTCATATACTCGAATGGATTTTTTTGCCTATTCAACCCAAGCGTACGGTGACAACTCGTTTAGAAGCTTTTACACAGCTGATAATGAAAGGATGATCTCGGGCAGTGGAAATAGCAGGACTTGAACCCAGTTTTATCGTTGTGCCATTGGCTGCAGAATACCTACAGTGGGCTTTACATAACTCTGTGCCACTTCAAGTTGCCCTCTTGGACTATCCAGGGCAGGTTAGAGCCCACCTGCCACCCCATCATTTTATGGCCGCGGTCAAATTTGGACAGTTCGAGGAGCGCCCTCCTCGGCGATCCCCAACGCCGGTTAAGGGAGCGCCTGTGTGTACAGACGTTGGAGGGAGATCACAGAAGTCAGCATTCACCTGGAAAGAGGGAGACGTCTGGAAGGAGGTGGTGCTATCGGACTTTAGTGGTTCCACTCAACAACTAGAATTACGTGCTGTCGTCATGGCTTTTCAGCGCTGGCCGGATCAGGCCCTGAATGTGGTCTGTGACTCCCTATATGTAGTAGGTATTGTTCAACGCATGGAACGCGCAATTCTGAAAGAACTTAGTGATGCAGCTCTGTTTGCCCTCTTTAAAACACTCTGGCTCACGCTCGACAAACGCGAGGCACCATATTTTATTACACATATTCGGAGTCACACAGATTTACCAGGTGAGCTGTCGGAGGGAAACCAACGGGCAGATAGGCTGCTAGCTCCAGCATGGACAGGCCCCATACCGGATAAGTTTCAACAGGCTCAGCATTCCCATCAATTTTTCCATCAGTCTGCCAAGGCGCTACGACAACAGTTTAACCTGACAGACACTGCGGCACGAGGGATTATACAAACTTGCCCTGATTGTCAGCAATTCACGGGTGTGTTGCAGATAGTTAGGGTCCGGCGGCCGGAAGATATCGCGCTGTACGGAAAGATAGGGCCCCTAATAGCCAATAGTGTTTAGTCTATGATGTAAGCAGGCGGATGTGACGTTGTAAACCTTAGCTATATAACACCTTGTTACCCATCAATAAACACCATTTGCAGCATCCCCATATTGGTGTCTGTGCTCTTTGGCCCGGGCGCGGGTTGGACGTGCCTGTGCCGCCTCGGCGGACGGAGTCAATTGCCGATGTCAGGCAACAAGTGGTGACCCCGACGTGATACTCCGAGGCGGCGGACCGCTGGCAGTCGAGGGATCCGCGGATCATGGAAGCGATAGTCAAGGTCGTACTATCTTGTGCTCGGGAATGGGGGATTTCTATGAAATCAAATGCAGTTAAGAACTGCATCGAGCGGCTCCTGAAAGAGGGGGCGATTAACAGTGCCGGGGAAGTTTTATTCCCTCAGCACTGGCAGAGATGTACCATCGCGTTAGCGGAATACAGTATATCTAAAGGGAGTGCGAAAGATCTAAAGACGTGGGGAGTGATACGGCAGGTCCTCCAGAGAGCAAGGGAGGAGAGGGAGACTTGGAGGGCAGCACCGGAGGCGCTCGAGAAGAGCGAAGCAGTGGGAGTGCAGACGGAGGATGAAAGGGAGTTTACTGGGGAAGAGTCGGACGCCCCTGAGGAGTAAGAGGAGAGCCCGAGTGCCCCTGAAGGAATGGAACAGGAGGGGACAGTTCAGGTTTGTCCGGCGACAGCAAGGGCAAAAACGAGCGTGCCTGGCTCTGGCGGGGCTCCAGAGGAAAGGGCCGGAGTGGCAAGAAAGTCGGCAGAAATTTCGGGGAAGTTGGAGAATAGCGGCAGTGAGCATAACGCAGCCGTGGGTGCTGCGAAGCAGGCGCTGTTTTTAGTGCCATCAGAACGAAAGGCCCCATCATTTACGATGGTGAAGCAGGGATTGCGGGAGTCCTACCGAAATTTGGTGAGTGGGCTCGTGCAATCCCTGGAGCGGGCTACTGATGAACAGACCCTCTGCAAGCTTTCGATCTGGTGCAGAGAGAATGGGTTCAAAGCCGAGCCCCACCTAGTATTCAAACCCGATGTGAAAGCCAAAAGCAAAGTGGCCATCGGAGCCATGGCAGCCTTTGCAAGCACTTCAGGACCGGGACCACCATGCCACCGAAAACCGCTGGTGTTTGGAGATCCATCGCCAACCCCCCCGCCCGCATCCTCGCCTCTGCCTGCACCTGCAGCGCCTGCACCGTCTGTGCCCCCGCTTCCGCTTGTTAGATCGCCTTGAAAAAAGGAGAAAGGGGGGCTGGGGAAGAGAAGGCGAATGAGATCAAGGAAACTTATGTTGCTGAGGGCTTGACAACAGCCAAGGGGGAGGCGCAGAGGAATTTGATCTGTCTTTAAAAGTGGGGGTTGAAGAATTGTAATGCTTTAAGTGAGGACAGAAACTGTTATTAGGGCTATTATTTCTATTTGCTATGTTCATCTCTATTATGTGTTGTATCCTTTGTATATTGATGCTGACACGAGGTATGGTTGAAAAGCTGGAAATTTGTACAATCCGTAGAGTCATAAAGCTATTGTGCAAAATAGAATCCAAGACCCTGAGAAAGAAGATGTTTGCCTGCCCAGGCTGAGCGATAAGGAGTGCGGAGGCGGCTGCCCAGCCAGGCTCAGAGCCGACCTCCTCCAAAAGCAGTTGAAGGCGGCTGCTCGACCGGGCTTGTAGCCAACTTAACTGCAAACATCCTCTAAATTAGTTTGAAGGTCAAACACCCAAGAGGGAGGGAGATGAGAAAGGCAGGACCCTCAGACTGACGGCTGGGACCACTTACTGGTATGTGCACTTGTGCACCCAGGAGGGGAGGTTATGTGACTGAAGGCGGAGTTTGTCCGCCCCCTGGTCTGCCTGCTGGCTCGTACTGGCCCTACGTGGCAGGATGCACCGGGCGTAAACAGACAGTGCACAGAGAGGGGGGGTGAGACTCCTAACACTGAGACTCACGTTGTCTCTGCGGGGACGCCCGCCGAGTTAGGAGCCTGTCGGCAACCCTCTAATCTGCCAACTCGAGAGAATGTTCAATCTCAGTGTCCTGCCGATAACCAGTGGAACTCACTAGTGGAGTGCACAGCTACGTGAGGTCATGCCACTGGATAGAAACTGTGTTTGTGCTGTTTGTGTCTGTGGTCTTTAGATCTTTATTGCGTAATATATATCAGCAGAGAGGGCTAAATAAGCACAACAAGAAAGTCCAGAATTTGAAAATGGGAAAGCCAGGAATAACTCAGACTACGGCGTCCCCCCCCACCTCCCCCGCCCACCCCCCCCACCGATGGAGGACTGGGAGCCGTACTCTGACTTATATCCTTGGACAGAGCTTAGGGGAATACTTAATAATTGATTTAAAAGATTGTTTTTTCACCATACCATTGCATCCTGAGGACCATGACATAGTGGAACGTATGAACCAAACGCTGAAATGCCAGCTATAAAAAAAAAAAAAAAAAAGAGAGAGAGAGAGAGAATTGGGAATTATGCCTGCAGAAAAATTGACAAGAGCAGAATCTGTTTTAAAAATTTTGAGATTACCCCAGGATGGCCTAGTCCCTCTGATGGTCAAACACGGGACTGGGCTAAAGGGAGCCCTGACAGAAGTAAAGTTGGGTCCGTGTAAGATGATGCTGAGAGACTGGGACACGGGAAAAGGGACGGGACCTTTGGACTTGATAACCTGGGGGAAAGGGTATGCTTGTGTCGTTACAGATACTGGAACCAGATGGGTGGCAGCAAAATGGGTGAGACCTTGGCTGGAAGCAAACTCGCATACATCAGATGTAGCAGGCAAGCAGCTGGTACCCTAGCTGTGGAAGGCGTGAGCCTGCAGAAGAACAACATGGGAGGAAGAAGTGTTACTGTTATTATTAGCTGTATATTGTGGCTTTTAGGAGGACCGGATCATCGGACGCTCTGGTGACAGGCGTCCCGCCCGAGCCTGTGAGTTCCACGCCGACCGAATCCAGAAAACAACAAAACAGCCTCCGCAAGAGGGGGCTGCGAATTTTGCAGCTTGTCACTATAGGACAGGTAGAATCACATCAGCCCTTTAAATGGGGTACTTGAACAGATCGAACAATCTCGAGTAATTAGTACAAAAGTAACTACAGGGTCACCAATTTTCAGTGCCATGCCTTGCCAACCAGCACCCATTGAACCCTGTTCCAAACGCAGCTGGTACGAAAATTTGTTCACCTATTCGCCATGGTTAACCACCCTGATATCCACCTTGATAGGGCTGATAGCAATGATCATGATGACACTAATCTTTAGACCCTGTATGTTGAATAAACTCATGCCGTTTGTCAAGAGTCGACTAGAGAAGGTTAACATCATGTTAGTAGAATGCCGACAACGGCTTTAAGAATATATCCACTCAGTATTATCCCCAAGTTATCCCAAGGTACACCCTATTCCTATACCGCGGTATTACCTGTCATCCCCTACCTTCTACACTTTGTGCCTTATGTTTTTATGTCAAGTTTATGATACATAATTTTAAGATTGTTATAAACTATAAGAATAGAATAATATAATACTAAGAATAAGTAAGAGTAATATAATAAGAGTAAGTAAGTAGAATAAGATAAGAATAAGTAAGAATAAGATAGTTATATTTTAGCTAGTTTTGTTATGCATAGGGAGGGGGGAGACGTTGCAGATAGTTAGGGTCCGGCGGCCGGAAGATATCGCGCTGTACGGAAAGATAGGGCCCCTAATAGCCAATAGTGTTTAGTCTATGATGTAAGCAGGCGGATGTGACGTTGTAAACCTTAGCTATATGTCGGGGATTGCGGCTGGTCTGCCGGTGGGCTCGGGGGCTGGCGCCCCCGGAGGCGGCCATGACCTCTGCGGAGCGGAGCGCATGCCCGGAGCCCTGCGCAGACCGCCCCCTCTCTCTGGGCGGGTACACAAGATGGCGGCAGGCAGCCGGCGGCTGCAGCCCGCCTGGATGGCAGCGGCGGAACAGCCTGCAGCACCGGCCGGGCCTCCCCCCACGGCAGCCCGGCGGCGCCGGTGACGGAGGCAGGGGCAGGTGCTGGCTAGGGCAGCAACCATTTACTGCATGACCGAGGCAGAGCTGGTGGACATGGCCCTGAGGGTTCTGGCCGACATCAGAAGCTGCAGCGCGAGGAAGCGCAGGAGAAGATCTGCAGTGCAGCCAGCATGGAGGAGTGCAGCGACTGCGACAGCTATATAACACCTTGTTACCCATCAAGAAACGCCATTTGCAGCATCCCCATATTGGTGTCTGTGCTCTTTGGCCCGGGCGCGGGTTGGACGTGCCTGTGCCGCCTCGGCGGACTGAGTCGATTGCCGATGTCAGGCAACACGGGTGGCCGCCCGACTAGGGTGAATCCCAGAGGTACCGGTCCATTGGAACTGTGGCAAATGGACGTTACCCATATACCGGAGTTTGGCAGACTAAAATATGTCCATGTGTCGGTCGACTGCTTTTCTATGGCCGTCTGGGCCACGGCACAGATGGGTGAATCCAGCAAATATGTTCAACGCCACATGTGGGTGGCTATGGCAGCATTGGGAGTCCCACAAAGGGTAAAAACTGATAATGGGTCTGGCTATGTCACATGAGAGACAGAAGAGTTTTTCCATCTTTGGGGCATAGAGCATGTTACGGGCATTCCACACTCCCTTACTGGGCAGGCCATAGTGGAATGTATGAACCAAACGCTGAAATGCCAGCTGCAAAAACAAAAAGGGGGAGAATTGGGAATTATGCCTGCAGAGAGATTGGCAAAAGCAGTATATGTTTTAAATTTTTTGAGATTACCCCAGGACAGCCTAGTCCCTCCGATGGTCAAACACAGGGCTGGGCTAAAGGGAGCCCTGACAGAAGGAAAATCGGGCCCGTGTAAGGTGATGCTGAGAGACTGGAACACGGGAAAATGGACGGAACCTTTGGACTTGATAACCTGGGGAAAAGGGTATGCTTGTGTTGTTACAGATACTGGAACCAGATGGGTGCCAGCAAAATGGGTGAGACCTTGGCTGGAAGCAAACTCTCATACATCAGACATAGCAGGCAAGCAACCGGTACCCTAGCTGTTGAAAGTGTGAGCCTGCAGAAGAACAACATGGGAGGAAGAAGTGTTACTGTTATTATTAGCTGTATATTGTGGCTTTTAGGAGGTAATGTTGCTTTTAACGCTATTGTAGGAGCTGATGCTGCTTTTAACGCTAATGGATACGTTATGCTTCTTAGATGGATTGTTAATTATACCCAAATCAAGAGTTGTTGGCTTGGTAGGACAGCAGATCAATTTAATGCACTGGTGTTAGGTATTCCTCTAAGCAACTGGACAGACCTGAATCCGTATAGCCTGCTCAATACGTCATATCAGTGTACATAGGAGAATGTCACAATGGAAGGAAAGCCTTTTATACTTCAGTTGGTTAGTAACACGGTGCCTTACATACATTATAACTTATCAGGCCCGAATCTAGGCACCTTTCAAAACAAAACAGGCCATTGGACGACCATAAAGCTTAAATTGACCCATAGCGGGGATATAAATTCTGCAAGTAGCTATTCTGTGGGAGTAGGAGACCAACACTGGAAGAGCCACCACGAATACATATCTAATATTGATCAGTCCGGAAAAATACTCACAGATATCCAAGACATTTGGGATCACGCAAAGATTTTGCATAAAGTAAACAGAGGATGAGGGTCTGTCATGGTTGGACAATTCATTAAATGGATGGGAAATTTCGGGATGGTTTCACTCGTTAATCAGAAGTGCTGGAATGGTGTTGTTGATTCTATGTTGCATTCTACTAGTTGTGCCTTGTTTATTAAAATGTGTATCCAATATGATTGAGAATGCTGTAAAGAAGGTTTGGCTGGTTCAAGAACAAAAAGGGGGAATTGTGGGAGGATGTCTAAGTAACTGAGGCTTCCTGATAGAAGACGAATACGATGAGCCGGACTAAGACCAAGGCGAAAAGATCGTGGGAAAGTCACCAGCTGCCAGAACACAGAAGTAGGAGAGGAAGAACCTGTAAACAAGCTTATCAGTGCAGGATAGAGGACTGTGTGCGGGCCAATCATGTAAACATGTGCCCCCGATATCTACAGCCAACCTAGTACGGTAGAAGATGTGTGGACAGTAGTATGCAACCAATCGCAATGTAAGCATACGTGTGGCTAGATGACTTAGCAGAAATGTAGATAAATAGACTACTGTAACACGAATAAAGTGATTTCTGCTAGACTCATATTGAAGCCTTCAGGAGTCATGTCTGGCCTCCCGCAATCATTCATGCATTTTTTTTTCTTTAATTGTCCAAAGCCTTGTCTAGATTTAATATAATCACTAAGCTCTGATACTTGTAGGATGAACTTTCTGAGTTGGCACCAAAATCAAGGGTTAATGTGGGCCAGAGTTCTGCCTTTGATTTCAACTCTGCCAGAGAGAAAGCCTGCTTCTGTTTCTGTCAAAGAGAAAGCTGAAATTGTTGTTGACTGAAACAGCTCAAAACTGCACTTTATTTTTTTTTTCAAATTTCAATTAGTCTGGAAACTAATTAGAAAAAATGAACTTTTACTAAAAAGCAAGTTTTGCTCCATTAGTAAGAGCACAATATAATAATTTAACACTTCCCCCTCCCCCTCAAACCTTACCTGCATAATAAAGCATGGCAAAAAAATGGGCTGAAAAGAAAGAAAGAAACATTGTATCACTAGAATAAACTCTCATAAATGTATCAGTACTCTGTCAAACACAACGATTGTGTGTCAGATTGTGAGAACAAATATTTTATTATCACATGTCCCCAGATTCCCTGACCAAATAAAATCCATTCAGATAGACTACTGATGGAATATAAGTTTCTTAACATGAAGCAGGCTTTCAGGACACACTAGATCCTTGAATAGATTACAGTGGTATTTTTTTCTCCTGTCCTTCACCCTAGATGTGGTATTCATGAAGCTATGCCTTACCTTTACAGATCATTTCTGATTTGAAGCAATTCGTAGGGTGTCAATAAGAAGTGAGACAGCTATTGATGATATTCTGTTCCAGGCAGGACTTTGTTTAGGTAAGCAAAATAAACTTTGATTTTCTTAGGAGACACCTAGTAATTAATGTAGCATTTTATTTTGATTTGTTTTGCAATTAGGTGATAATTCTTCCATTGAATCCCCACTGAATGGGTCTAATTTTGGTATCATGCTGCTGGGCTACTGCAGATTTTTTCCTTTTTTATAACACGTGAAAACTGAGAAATTCCTGAGAACTTGGACTAGTAAGGATATTATGAAGCTTTTTAATAGCTGTATGGCCATCTCATTTAAAATCCAACATGATAATTGCATTCTTGTTATGTAAAATGATAAAAAAAGCAAATCATTACTCTATTTCCCCATTCATTTGTATTCTAGAAGTTGAAGCAATTCTGTTTTCATCAGGCTATCCTGACAGCTTAAATGAGCTATCTATTTTAAAGCATGCTTTAAATAATTACTGGACTGGTTTGAATATTCACCAATACATAGGAAGAACTCACAAGACTCATATTCCTTGCCTTTGCAATGAAATTATTGACTCAGGGCTTCTTAGTTTTTTGTTTATTTATTTTTTTTTCTCTTTTGCATGAGGTATCAGTTAGTTATTATATAAAAGCTTCCCATTTTGCATAGATCATCAAATATAGTATTTTAATGCTTTTGTAAGTCTTTCTGTCATATAGTTAAAAAGAGAAAAGTAGACGTGCACAATTAAAACCTATTATTGAGTTATCTTAAATCTGCATTCAGGGAATGTTTTGTGTTGGATACGGAATGGATTTTTTTAAATGAAATTATAACTATTTTGAAATAATAAAGAAAATATTATTAGCTATTAGTAATATCCTGCAGGTTAAGTGCAATTATTCATGACGACAAATCTCTCTGGGAAACTAACATTTTGCTGGAATTTTTTTGTGCTTTTGTATTCTTTTACTATAATGAATATATTTGTCATTCTTGCCAATAACAAAATGACTTTTAGTGTTCCAGTATAATTCAGTGTAAGCTATTGCCGTTTTGAACTATATGAAATGGGTTTGCATACATTTGAAGCTATAGCTTTTCTGGCATACAGTTCTTGTTTTTTAAAATAAAATAAGTTTGTATACTCACATAAACCATACTTGTATTTTTTTATACTTTGCCCAACCACAAATGCTTTGCATTTATGTTAATGAATTCATCCTTTTTTCAGATTTTGTATTTGCTTATAAGTTTTTGTTTTGAAATTATTCTAACTTCCTAATAAAATGTAACTTTGAAAATTATCTTATTGCTCTGCCTCAAAATTAGTTATTGGCATGAGGAGAAGCAGATGAATTTAATAGTTTGGATTCAATATTTCAAGTACTAAAAAAAGTGAAATGCATGGGTCATATCATCTAAGATAGTCAGCACAGAGCAGCCCAAAACCAGTCTCATCTGCTGCAAGGAGTTTCCGCACTGAGACGCACATGTGATTCTTAGAGTGACCACATCCCAATCTATTTCTGTAAGGCATGAACCCTGAAAAAATGTGAATAGCCTTTGCTCCTTTCAACACAAAGTATAGGGCTTTTCTAATTGGCATCACTAGCACCTGGGACATGTTAGATGAGATTTCAGATTGTTCTATTATAGAATAGATCCTCCCCATTCAAAACCTGTTTTATTGAGCTGTACAGAGCATTTTTTGAGATAAAAAAATGAAGATCCAGCCCCAGCACTTTTTTTTTTCATTTTTTGGTGACACAATTAAAAAGGTTGTGCAATTAAATATATTCAAGAACATACTTGTTTACTGGACCTCCTTCACCAGGAAACAACAGCCCATTTCTGTCTCTTACTAACTTTGCATGAGTTGAAGAACAGAGGGGGAAATTGAAACTTGGATTTAAAGGATTTTTATTACTTTTCAAGTTAAACACCTTCTGAATTTCAGTCTATAGAACAGGCAAATTTCCAGACTAGTGAAAAAGGAAAGCTGCAAAAGATCTGAAAATCAGAGACAAGGTCATTAAGGTTGTTCTACTGGCAAACCTCAATCCTGTGGTGAGATAAAAAACATCTGGATTTTTTTTATGTGCTGTACTGGGCATGTTTACTGTCAGATAATTTCTTCAAAAATCTATAAATATGAAAGAATCCACAATGCAAGAACCCACAAGTAATTGCTTTGAACCTGGTTGTGGCACAGTCCACAGAATATCCATGAAAGAGAGAAATTCAAAAGCTACCGTAACACCCCAAACACTAAAAGGCTAAAAGGTTTGTATTTGACTGCTGTAAATATAGCTTTGTGCTGCATCAGAACTAAATTTATCCTGAAAGCAGGGGAAAAGTCCTTTTTTGTTTAATACTCATTTTATTTCAAGATTTTTGATTGGTTGATATTTTGTCATAGCTTTCTTACCTCCTAAGAGGGCCAAATTCTGACCTCAGTTACACCAATGGAAATCCAGAATAACTATATAAAACATGATACACAAATGTAATGAAACCACATTATGGCCCAAACCTAACACAGCTCCAAGTTTACAGCCATGGAGCTTCACTAAGACAACTCCAGCTGAGCGCTGAAAACAAATGACATTTATCTGCCTGTATTTTAATCCATCTTAACATGATGTCTTCCAGCACTCAAGGTACACACAGCTCCAAAAGCACTACCATGTAAGGTAGAGGCACAAAGGGAGCACAATTTTCCTCCATGCTTACACACTGACTCAAGTACCCCTCACAATTTGAAGAGCAAATATATATCTCTTGCTTCCTCAAACAAACACTAAACTGTGGGAAACTGAGAAACCATGAGAAACTGTGGGAAGCTGTGGGAATGGTGAAAGTTAGGAGTGAGAAACGGTGAAAGTTAGGAATCACAGATTAGCAGATAGAGAAACCTAAAACACAGGCTGGGCGCACCAGTCTCTGGTTGGTTACCTGTTGTCCATTAGCAGGATTGGACCCAGATAGCAATAGAATCAAGGAATTGGCTGGAGGCAGGGGGAGGGAGCGTGTGGACAGTGTATGCTCACATACTCAGAGAATATATAAGTTTGGTCTGATATTCAATAAAATGGCTTCTGGTCCTAAACCTTAAGCTCCTGCTCCTTTCGATGACTCCCACAAATGGCACCCGAACAGGGACCGAGATAGGCGAACGGGGAAGATCATGCGGTGGAGAAAACTTGACAGGACGGACGAAGGACAACATCTAGGCGGCTGCAACTGATAAATGGTAATGAAGCTCTGAACCATGGGGGAGTGTGAGCCTCGGAAGCTCCGGCACTCGAGAATTGCGGGCCTTGGAAGCTCCAGCACTCGGGAGCGCGAGTCTCGGAAGCTGCAGCACTGGGAATTGCGGGCCTTGGGAGCTCTGGCGCAGTGAGAGTGCGAGCCTCAGAAGCTCTGGCACTGGGATGTGGAAGCCTAGCTGTCGAGGATGATGGGGGGATCCATGACAAAGGAGCAGGAAAAATTGCTGCAGACTATGCAGCATGTTTTAGATAGGTCCGGGAGAGGTCAGGATATCCAAACCGGGGATTTGATTTGTCTTTTAAAATGGGGATTAGACAATTGTGACGCGTTAAGTGAGACAACAATATGCGATCCCGGGGCTTGGGAGGAGTTCAGTGCTGTTTTGTGGGACTGGGCTACCCGAGGGGACTTTGCGGCATCATCACTGTTGCGCTCGTGGCGTATTGTATGTGAAGCATTGCGAGAATATGCGGTTACATCAGAAACAGGGATAGAAGGGAGCGCGGCCCCCACCTCCCCCACCCCCTCCAAGCAATTCAAGACCTCCGCTTTTGCCATCTTTGCTATCTTTGTCACCTTTGCAGAGGATCACTATCCACCAATGTATACTTATCCGCCCCCCCCCCCCCAGCCTCGGGTCTTCACACACAGCCTCCCCTCCCCTCGGACGGGGGATTGCAGGAGGTTGTGGTGCCACCACCCATGGAGTCGGGTAGGGGTCGTAAAAGGGAAAGAACAGAGAATCCGTGGGCAACGGTTAGGCGCGGGGTATTGCAGGACGGTGATTTCGATATAGGAGAGGCAGCAGGGCAGGAAATGGAAGATAACTCGGGCGATCCGTTGCAGATGCTTGCCGGTGCTTATGCGTCTCTTGCCAGAACTCGGTCGGCGGGTTCCGGGGCTTGCTATGCGTGTGGGCAGATGGGTCACTTTAAGCGAGATTGTCCGCGGCGCCGTAAACCGCCTGCGGCACCGGGACCCTGCCCCCGCTGTGAAAAGGGAAGGCATTACGCACATCAATGCCGCTCTTTAACTCATCGAGATGGGCGAATTGTAACAATTACTGCGCGGAAAGATTGGCCGCAAACATGGCCGACCCAAGCCACGCCCCTGGAAGCCACGGGAGTGGGAGTCGCGGTAGCTCCACGGGTCAGCTCCCATTCGATTTTGATTGAAATTCCTGAGGGGTGGGTAGCAACTCCACGCCCCTATATCCTGCCTGTTCCTGTAACCTTTTGGGGCAGGGATGTTCTCGGCCAATGGGAAACGACACTGCGTTTTCCCTAGGGGCTACTGACGCACAGCTGACTCCCGCCCTCACGTGGCTCACGGACAAGCCAGTGTGGGTGGATCAGTGGCCTCTCCCTGCGGAGAAGCTGCACCACCTTCACGAGCTTCTCGCAGACCAACTATGTCAAGGGCACCTTCGGCCATCCACCAGCCCGTGGAACACGCCTGTGCTTGTCATTAAAAAGAAAAGAGGGAAATGGTGATTACTACAAGATCTATGTAAAATTAATGAAGACCTCTAATAACCTGGGGGTGAGGGTATGCTTGTATTCATGTTGCAGGACAAAACCGTTGGGTACCAGTGCGATGGATAAAGCCGGCATTATCAACACTGACGGCTGCGGAGAGAGGAGAAGATCCCGAGGAAGAGTTCCAACAATCATCGGAGGACTAATCCTCTATGGACTTGCTGCAACCAAAGCGATCGCTGCAATGCCAGCACCACCACTTCAACCTCGAGAGAATGTGTGGGTAACCTTGGTGCACCTGGGGAACCAGACTCAAGCGAATATTTGTAATGGGATGTATAGTGCTAACTGTAATCATAATCCCTTGTATGTATTTGCCATGTCTCATACAATGGATACGTGCCTTAGTGGAAAGAACGATAACAACTGTTCTAAAGAAGAATGCGAATTTAGTCACCACCGTTGAAGAAAAGAAGAAGAAGAACTTGCTGAACTGTTGGGAGGTTTTACAACGTTGCCAAAGCCAACTCCTTGGCTATTGCGCTTTGGGTCCTTAACTATGCCTGGTGCTAGAAAACAAAAAAGGGGGAGATGTGGGAAACTGAGAAACCATGAGAAACTATAGGAAGCTGTGGGAACAGTGAAAGTTAGGAGTGAGAAACTGTGAAAGTTAGGAATAACAGATTAGCAGATAGAGAAAGCTAAAACACAGGCTGGACGCACCAGTCTCTGGTTGTTTACCTGTTGTCCGTTAGCAGGATTGGATCCAGATAGCAATAGAATCAAGGAATTGGCTGGAGGCAGGGGGAGGGAGCGTGTGGACAGCGCGTGGACAGTGTATGCTCACATACTCGGAGAATATATAAGTTTGGTCTGATGCTCAATAAAATGTTTTATGGCTTTTGGTCCTAAACCTTAAGCCCCTGCTCCTTTTGATGACTCCCACTCTAAACATCAAATGTAACATCCACTTCATTTTAGCGCTTACTTCAGAAAAGGATATCCATTTGTCATTTCAAGTTTCTTGGTTGCTTAGACGTGAATAGATGATCTTTTAATACCCCTTTATATTATTTTGGTCTGAATTCATTCTGTATGCTATTTTGTCCCCATCCTTCATCTGTTGATTTCTTGACTCGCTCTCTAACTTTCTCTGTCTCTCTGTATGTCTCTCTCTTGCCCCCTCTCACTCTCTCTCTGTCTCACTCTCCCTCTCTAGCCCTTCTCTCTCTGTCTCACTGTCTCTTGCTCAGCCTCTCTCTCTGTGTCTCTGTGTGTGTGTGTCTCTTTCTCCCCCTCTCTCTGTATGTCTCTCTCTGTCTTTTCCTCTCTTGGTATGTTGCGCGCTCTCTCTCTCTCTCCTTTCTTCTCAGTTTCTCTCTCCCTTTGTCTCTGTCCCTCACTCTCTCTCTCTGTCCTTCTCTCCGTCTCTCTCTGTCTCGCTCTGTATCTCCTTTTCTCTGTGTCTCTCTATCTCACATCGTCTCTCTGTCTTTCTGTCTGTTTCTTCCTCTGGCTCCCTCTCTCTCTCTCCCTCTCTCTCTCTCACTCGATATCTCTCTCCCTGTCTCTACCTCTCACTCTGTTTCTCTCCTTCTCTTTCTCCCCTTCCCTCTTTCCCTCACACTCTCTGTCTCAGTCCCTGTCTCTCTCTCTACCTCAGTCTGTTTGTCTGTCTTGTTTCTCTCTGTCTCTTTGCCTCTCTGTCTCCATCTCTGTCTGCCCTCTCTGTATGATGGTGTGCTCTTTTCCCAGCCCGCTGCCCAACCTGACCTTTTACCGGTAGCCCTATTCTAGTGATAACCACTAGTGGAAGTCATGTTGTTTGCATCTGGTCATAGTGACTGCATCCCTGATTTCTTCTGCAACCCCGCCTCGGACACTAACCAATAACAGTTGTGATATTGCTGTATCCTGCTTAATTTGGACTCTTGGGAGACAGATAACAGCACAATAGCCAAGGGCTAACTGAGCATGCACCAGAAAAAATTCGTCTGATATGCAAATATGACTAAGAAGTTAATCATCTTACCCCATAAATAAGGGGACAGCCCAGAGCCCTTTGAGCTCTCCTGCACAGCAGCAGGCTGCATTACAGGATCTCCCCTTGAGCAGGGATGCCTATCAAGGTTACTCCTCAAGGTTGAGAGATCCCTTACCAGCTACAGACCTTTGGTAAGTGACTAATAGTGTGCTGAAACTTTGTAAACTTTGCTAAGTTATATCTCTGATTGACTGTATATATAATCCTTTAGAAATAAACTGTTGACCAAGTCTGGGACTAAGATTGGATCCAACCACACTGAGACTGTTCTGAGGAGTTTGGAAAGCATGGGGTCCAGTCTGAACCTCATGACTCAATAGGAGGGTCTCCATGATAATTTTGTCTGACTCTGTCCTCTAAATAACCAAGTACACCTTGCCATTGAATCTTGTTAACCAATTGACATATTTAAAATTAAGCTGTTAAATCACTGTCCTATATCAATAAAACATATTACTACTTCTCTCTTATGAGTGAAGTTCATCACTCATCCATTACACTGTCTCCCTCCATATCTGTCTCTCTCACTCTATCTCTGTCTCTATCTTCGTCTCTCTGTCTCTCTCACTCGCTCTTCCTTGTCTCTTTTTTTTTCTCTCTCTCTATCTGTGTCTCTGTGTGTCTCTGTTCCTCTCTCTGTATCTCTCTACCTATGTCTATCTCACTCTGCCTCTCATTCTCTGTCTCTCTCTGCATCTCTCTGTCTCTCCTTTCTCTCTCTCTGTGTTCCCATCTCTGTGTCTCTCCTTTCTCTCTCTTTGTATCTCTCTGTCACTCTCTCACCATCCTCTCACTCTCTCCATCTCTTTGTTTCTTTCTTCCCCCCATCTCCCTCTCGCAGTCTTTCTCTGTCTCTTTCTCACTATCTAACGCTCTCTCCCTCCTTCTCCATCTCTATCTGACCATTTCTCTCCCCATGTCTCTCTGTCTCTCTCTGTCTCTCTCTCTCTGTTTTTCTCCCTCTCTGTCCCTCTCCCTCTCTGTCTCTCTCTCTGTTTCACTCTCCCTATCTCTCTCTGTCTCTATTTCTTTCACTCTCACTGTTTCTGTCTCTCTGTCTCTGTGTCTTTGTCTCTCTCTTGTGCTCTGTAACTCTCTATTTCTCTGTATCCCTCTGCCTTTGTCTCTCTCTGTTTCTCTCACACACACTCTGTCTCTCACTCTTTCTCCTTCGTGCTCTGACACACACACTCTCTCTCCCTACTGTCTACATCTCTCTGTTGATCAGATGACAACTCCCTCAGAGGTAAAGCAAGCTTGGCAAGCTCATGAATGATCAGGGCATTGTGGACCCATCACAGATCAGGCTTGGGATCTATCATGAGGCCATCCCATATTATTTATGGAACTCAATCTGGCCATGGAACTCATTCTGGCCACCACTGTAAAAGACAACAAAAATGTTTCTACAAATGCATTAACAAGGGTCAAGCAGAATCTCCATCCTTTATTGGATGTGCTGGGGAACATTGCCACCAAGGATGAGGATAAGGCTCAGGTACTTAATGCCTTCCTTGCCTCAATCTTTAACACCCATATCAGTTATCCTCAAGGTACTTGGCCCCCAGAGCTGGAAGACACCTATGGAGAGCAGAACAAACCCCCCATAATCCATGAGGAAACAGTCAGTGACCTCCTACTCCTCTTGGACACTCACAAGTCTATGGGGTCAGATGGGATCCACCAGAGGGTGTGAGGGAGCTGGCAGAAGTGCTCGCCAAGCCCCTCTCCATCATCTATCAGAAGTCCTGGTCAACAGGGGAGGTCCCAGATGACTGGAGACTTGCCAATGAGACGCCCATCCACAAGAAGTGTCGGATGGAGGATCCGGGGAACTACAGGCCTGTCAGCCTAACCTCGGTGCCTGGGAAAGTTATGGAGCAGATCATCTTGAGGGTGAACACACAGCATGTGTGGGACAACCGGGAGATCAGGCCCAGCCAACATGGGTTCATGAAAGGCAGGTCCTGCCTCACCAACCTGATCTCCTTCTATGACCAGGTGACCCGCCTAGTGGATGAGGGAAAGGCTGTGGATGTGGTCTACTTAGACTACAGGAAGGCCTTTGACACCATCTCCCACTGCCTTCTCCTGGAGAAGCTGGCAGCTCATGGCTTAGACAGGTGTACTCTTCGCTGGGTGAAGAACTGGCTGGATGGTCGGGCCCAGGGAGTGGCAGTGAATGGCGTTAAATCCAGCTGGCGACCGGTCATGAGTGGTGTTCCCCAGGGATCAGTGTTGAGGCCAGTCCTCTTTAATATCTTTATCAAAGATTTGGATGAGGTGATGGAGTTCACCCTCAGAAAATTTTCAGACGACACCAAGCTGGGAGGAAGAGCTGATCTGCTTGAGGGTAGGAAGGTTCTACAGAGGGATCTGAACAGGCTGGATCAATGGGCTGAGACCAACTGTATGAGGTTCAACGAGGCCAAGTGCCGGGTCCTGCACTTTGGTCACAACAACCCCATGCAACACTACAGGCTTGGGGCAGAGTGGCTGGAGAGCTGCACAGCAGAAAAGGATCTGGGGTTTTGGTCAACAGCTGGCTGAACATGAGCCAGCAGTGTGCCCAGGTGGCCAAGAAGACCAACAGCATCCTGGCTTGTATCAGGAACAGTGTAGCCAGCAAACCTAAGGAAATGATCGTCCCCCTGTACTCAGCACTGGTAAGGCCACACCTCAAATACTGTGTTCAGTTTTGGGCCCCTCACTACAGGAAGGACTTGTCGCCATAAATTACTGTGCAAAGGGTCATAAATTTGATTTACAGATGATGATGATTATTATTATTGTAAATTTAGGCCCTAGTTTGTCTCTAATTTCCCCCTTTTCAAATAATTCAAGCTAGTGGGTTAATAGAGAGAATGAATGGCATATTAAAAATTCAAAATTCGAAAACTCACCATCACACAAACATTAAGGTGGTGGATGAGCATGCTCCCACAAGTGCTGTTTATGGTTAACAATAAGTATTTTGGGATGCTTACTCCTTATGAGCAAGTACAAGCAAACTAACCCTAGCAATTCCTGCTTAATTATCTGTAATGGAAGGGGGGGGTGGGATTCCCCTCCATATACTTGCCTCCTGAGAGGTAGAACTCTACACCCTTGAGCAATTTACCATTAGTGAACAGAGAGTTGTAAGCTTACATTTAAGACTTGACTGCCCTTTACAGTGTGTATGGCCATTTACACCTTTAATATCTGCTAAGATAGCCCCACTCTTATTGACCTCAAGATTTATCTTTCCAGATATCTGTATCCATGCCAGTGAATGTCTCACAGGGAACACCAATACTGCGAGAAATTCTGATCCACAATGCCAGAGTGCCCCAAGTTCAGCCAACATCCTCAATACACTCTTTAGCCAGTGTGCGGATACTAACTCCCCAAAAGGAAAAATATCCTGGCACTGTTTTAGCAGATGATCCAGGAGCCACTGTTCTACTTCTTCCTGATGTTCCTACCACAACTTTCTATCTTCCCCTCAACAGGTTATCACACCAGCATCTATATGTTGAGTTTGGAATGTTGCTTCTTGCTGATCATGACACATGCCATTGATCTACAAGACCATCCAGCTTCCCATATAAATACATGGATTAGGCTCACACAAAAATCAGCTAATCTCTCTGCTTTCTGTATTGCAGGAGGGCAATCAATGGATGAGGTCTCAACTGCATGTTACATAGGCGTACCAGCTCCACTCACGGTATTGCAGTTATACATTTTTTTTTAAATAGAAAAAAAAAGATTTCTTACTGACATGAATTTATACAATTTAAGTATTGTTTCCCCAAAGACGACACCTTGAACTTACTCTTTCCATATAGCTAGCAGATCTAAAGCAGATACTTGCTTTCACTTTCTAAATGCTACCTCTGTTATGCAGAGTGTAACCAATACACAGTTATTTTGTAATGATACTATGGATATTACCTATGTGTCTGCTCACCTTATACTGCCATTAAGATGGTTTGTTCTGTGTGGCACTCCAGCACATGCATATGTGCCAGCCTCAGAAGCAGAGGTAATAAGTGATCAATATCAATCATAGTGTGCCTTGTGTTTGTGTATCTGTTCTTGCTAGGAGTCTGGGTGGCACACCAGCCAGACCCTTGCTGTCTCTCTGTTTCCTACCTTTCTCTCTCTCTCTATCTCTCTGTATCTTTGTGTCCCTTTCTCTCTCTCTCTCTCTGTTTCCCTCTCTCTCTCCTTTCTCTCTATCTCCCTCTCTCTCTCTCCTTTCTCTCTCTCCCTCTCTCTGTTTCACTCTCTATCTCCCTGTATGTCTCTCTCTGTCCCAGCCTCTCTTTCTATGCTTCTCTTTGTCTGCTCTCTCTCCTCACAGTCTCAGTCTCTCTCTCTCTCTCTGCCCTTTGTCTCTCTCTTCTGTCTCTCTCTGTCTCTGAATCTCTCTCCTCTCTGTCCAACTCTATCTCTGTCCCGTCTCTCTTTCCTCCCTCTCTTCCTCTCTGTCTCTCCTCTTTGTCTCTCCTCGGTTCTCTCTCCCTGTTTCTCTTTCTCTCTTCCTCTCTTTCTCCTTCTCTGTCTGCCTCTATTTCTCTCTCTGTCTCCTTCTCTCTCTCTCACTCCCTCTTTCTCTCTCTCGTTGTCTTAACTCAACTCCCATTGTCAAAAAAAAAAAAAAAAAAAACTACTTAATATGGGAGCTTTCATGAGGTGAATTATTTTAGTTTGTATTCTCAATAACTAAAGAATAAGAGGCGGTTACCTTTTGTTCAAATGGATTCTGCTTGTGCTTTTGCTCTCAGCAAGAAATGGTGCTCATCTTGCAACCACTTTGTGCCGATATGCTATTTCTTTGCCATGCCTTTACTACCATGTTGACATGTTTTCTAGCTTATCACCTGGTAAAAATTGAGCATGACCTTTGACATGAAACCAACATCAGTACACTGAGTTGCTATTATTAAACAAACAAATGAACAAACAAAAATCCAAATGGGTGTGCTTTTATTGTGTGTTGATAGCCATGGACAGTCATAGTTGGAGTGTTTCAGTGATCCCCTTTTTAGTTAGCTGGCCAGAGCCACTTTGAAAATGCTAAAGAAAGGTAGAAGATGCCCGATGTTGCAACATACTGTATTGCAACATACTTTTGAAATTTACACAAATACTTTGCATTTAATACGGTACTTCCTAGATTATGCTTTTAACTTTTATACTGGATGTCCATTTCCTAGTATGTAAACTGTCTGAGCATGTTGCTGTTGTAAAGTGCAAAGTAATTTACTAGCTATTGTACAACCTATGTGAAGCAATGTTTTAATCCCTTTTATACCCTGTGTAGGAAACTGGATCTGAGACATACAGTGTATTTCTCATTAGGTCAAAAGGGATGTGTATGGGGATAAATGGTATTTGCTTGAATGGTTATTGATTACAAAAGGGGCTTCTTTTGGTTGATTATCAGCATAATTTTCATGCTTTATGTGCTTTAGGAAATAGATGCTTGTAGATACCAAAATGGGACCAAAATGGTGTGATGCAAGAAAGATGTTTCATTACATGGTTTATCAAAATATTTGAAACACTGACATTTCTGTTTCTCCCCAAACCAAACTTCATGACTGCTTTAAAGTTTATGGGAGTCTTTCTGCTTTCTTCAAAAGATTTTTGTAGTTATATTAGTTATAGGCTAAAATGACAAAAAAAAAATGTATCCAGTCATATGATTAGGGCATATTCATTTCTGCCACAGAAGGAAACCTAAAACATGTATGGGATTTTTGTGTGCTTGCATGGTAACAGTGTAGCCTGCTACTTTTCTAAGAGGTTCTAAGGCTTATGTGGGACAAATTGTCACCTTATATAAAGACACTAGAGTGCATGCACCTGCATGTATATTTACATTCAGAATTCTCTTATCTCTACTGTATCCACAGAAGTGAGCCTGTGCTTTCTTTATGAATGTTCAAAATACAAATATACAAGCTGAGGTGTACCTGGCACATGTGAATTCTTTACAGTCAGTTGACAGAAACAGTTGTTCCACTGCTACAAAAAACCGGCATAGCTTTTGCTTGTAGTTCTTTTTCTGCTGTTGTCTTTGAATAGTCTTTTAGCTTCTTCCATTTTCATCTCCTTTTTTAATACTTTCTTCTCAGTTGGCTTTTCTTTTTTCAAACTACTAAGTGGGTTGGGAAATATGCAACTTATTTTTGTGTCCAAGTTCATTCTGGACTTTGGGTTTTCTTTCATATCTCTTCCAAATTGAAATACTGTTGATATTGAAATACTTCCAGTTGAAATTCTGGAAACTTTGTGTTAAAATGAGAAATGAAAGATTTCGGACCTTGATTCACTAGTGTGCTCAGATGCTAACACTCTTAAAACTTCATTCTGCATGTCGGCTAAGTCTGCAGCTGGGACCCTGTGCTGTTTCCTTAAGAGAGGAGATTCTTTTGGGTTTTTGTGTTGAGCATAAGAAAATCAGTGAAACAGTCTTTCCATTGCTTTAAACTTCTAGGGCTGAAGCTATCCTTCTCACGCTACAGAATATATTGATGATTTTGAATCCACCTTAACCATCCCTGAGGGTTACTCATTTAAAGAAGCAATGATTTCTGTGTCAAAGTTGTCAAACCAGATTGTGGGATTCACTAAAGCCTGTTATGAGGCTCCAAATTGGAGCCTGCTTCTGTTGCCTTCACTTGTTCAAGTTGTATTAAGACATGAGCGTACATCTGGCAAGTGAATACTGCACTAGCAGAGGGTCATCCAGAGCTTGTATGATACTTGGTAATTATTGGTTGTTTGAAGGCCCTGGCCCAATTTTTGTAGGTACAAGAACACAGGAGAGTATCACAGGTTCTGTCATGTATTTTACATGCTGTCACTCATCTTGTACTGCCAGTGAGAGGCATATATCTTATGCATTTGTTTCTTGACCCTTTTCCACTTCTATTTTTTGAGTTATGAAATCTACCTGTTGGATTCAGTCTCAGAGAAAGAATTGAGATAGATAGCTTTATGTATTCTCACACTCGGCATGTAAGTATATGGTATATATACAGAGAATTATTTTTTGTGCAAAAACATAAATTATTTAATCATAGTTGATACATACATGCTTGAAGAATAAGAAAGATGTGGACTACACATTTTGAAGAATGTTGATCACTAGTAACTCACCTTTCACTCATAAAATGGAAATAAAAAAACAGTTGAAGAGTTGAACACAGTATGAGGTTGCATGCTATGGCTAAAAAATACAGTTTCTAAAGTATGATACTAATTATATCACTTTGGAGTCGCTCACAGAAAAAAAAATCATTTTCTGCTTTCCTATCTAGAGTTGCATATCACTGAACATCATCTAAAAGACTTCGTTCTTAGAGAACAACAGCTGCTGAGAACAGACTAGAATTAGTATAAAGCAGCAGAAAGAGTATAAAGCAGTAAGTGTACAACTAAGAGCTTCAGAGGTAAATACTCGTGTGAATACTAGGAAATAAGCTATGAAAACATCTTGAATTGAAGCCTTTGTAGTGTAGGAAAGGATGCTTCTGTGTCTTTCTTTAGGAATGGGTATTGTCATAGCTGAATATTTAGCCTTGACTTCTGAATCATAGAATCATAGAATCATTATTGCTGGAAAACACCTTCAAGATCATTGAGTCCAACCATAAGCCCTTGAACACCATGCCTGTTAAACCATGCCCTTAAGTGCCTCATCTACATGTTTCTTGAACACTGCCAGGGACAGTGACTCCATCACTTCCTTGGGCAGCCTGTTCCAATGCTTGACTACTCTTTCTGTGTAGAAATTTTTGCTAATATCTAACCTGAACCTTCCCTGATCCACCTTGAGGCCATTTCCTCTTGTCCTAATGTAGTTATTTTGGAGAAGAGATCAACCTCCACCTCAACTACAACCTCCTTTCAGGTAGTTGTAGAGAGCGATAAGGCCATTGGCTTACTTGGCCACCTGGGCACACTGCTGGCTCATGTTCAGCCAGCTGTTGACCAACACCACCAGATCATTTTCTGCCATGAAGCTCTCTAGCCACTCTGCCCCAAGCCTGTAGCGCTGCATGGGGTTGTTGTGACCAAAGTGCAGGACCTGGGACTTGGCCTCGTTGAACCTCATACGATTGGTCTCAGCCCATTGATCCAGCCTGTCCAGATCCCTCTGTAGAACCTTCCTACCCTCAAGCAGATCAACTCTTCCTCCCAGCTTGGTGCCATCTGCAAATTTTCTGAGGGTGAAGTCCATCCCCTCATCCAGATTGTTGACAGAGATATTAAAGAGGACTGTCCCCAACACTGATCCCTGGGGAACATTGCTCGTGACTGGTCACCAGCTGGATTTAACTCCATTCACCACCACTCTCTGGGCCCGGCCATCCAGCCAGTTCTTCACCCAACGAAGATTATACCTGTCTACGTGTTCCGGATGGGCTTGGGGTTCAGCAACAACCACACAAAATGAGATGGCTATGTCGAACATTTATTCAGGTGAAGGCACGCAAAAGCAGCAAAGCATGGATAACTACTCATGAGGTAATACCCGCCGGCCAGTTACTGGACCCAAACATCCTCGGGAGCTGGCAGATCAGAGAGAGAGAGAGTTGCTGACCGGCTCCCGCAGAGACAGCATGGGCCTCAGAGTTTGGAGTTTCTCCTTCCCCTCCCTCTCTCCTCACTGTGCTCTCTATGCCTGGTGCATCCTGGCACAGTAGGGTCAGTATGACCCAGGAGGCAGGCCAGGGGGCAGACAAACTCTGCCTCTAGTTGCGCAACTCTTCCCCCCCCCCCAGCGCGTAGGCATGCATCCCAGTCGGGGGTCCCAGCCCTCAATTTGAGGGTCCTGCCTTCCTCCTCTTCTTCCTCATTTCCGGGTGTTTGACCTCCAAAGCTAGTTTGGAGGACGTCTGCAGTTAAGTTGGCTACAAGCCCAGCTGAGTGGCTGGCTTCAACAGGTTTCCAGGGGGGGGACAGCTGCCTGTGAACAGGGCTGAGCATCTGCATCCGTGCTCCTTATCACTCAGCCTAGGCAGGCAAACATCTTTTTCCTCAAGGCCTGGCCTCTGCTTCCCATGGGAGATTGTTATGACTCTACAGATCACAGAAATTTTATCTCCAATACAAAAGGTCAAGTTAGCAACAACAGGTTTTTGAGGTTTATATTTTGTCATGTCAGTTCAAGTGAGAACCTTAGGGTTGCCTTTTTTTTTATTATTTATTTAATGTGCCTAAGAAACAAAGCTGTATTTGTGACCCACATTCAATATTAGGGAGGATGGTAAGTCTTATCTGCTTATTAGATAATTGGCACAGTCACCTATGTGTTTATGATGATTGTTCAAAAGTCTTAATAATTGTCTTGCTTTGATAGATTGTTAATTTTAGTTTTGGTGCAATTTTTTTAAATAATTGGTATTAGTACTAAGAATGTACATTGCAGCATTTAATTCTTAAGGGAAGTTTTAAGAAAATCAAGATTCCACTTTTTATGTATAAATTTCCAAACTTGAAACAATTAAATACTGTCACTGAGCATGTGTTCAAACACAAATTAACGAGAAAGCATTGGCTACTGGTAACTATATTTTCTTAAACCTGCTTCTTATTTTGCACCAAACCAATTGCACCACTGATGAGCACAGCAGAATACAAATTGCTTATGAATACAAAATGCAAGTGGTTTCTACTGTTTGGTAGATGCCTTCAAGTAAGCTGTAACTGCAGCCCCACAAGAGTATAGAACTTTCCTGAAGTACTCAGATATAGCTCTATGTTGGTTCTCATGCTGTTTGCTGAAACAAATTTAAAACCACATCAGATGTATTTGTTTTCCATTCTTCTTGTTGCATATTGAGGTTTTCCTCTCCCCAAACATGTTTTCTTCTCTTCCCACCCTGAAAAAATTTACCTGCCTCAGGCTTGGGTCGGGCATAGCCAATGTTGAATCTATTTCAGATTTTCAGTGCCTAGAAAATGACTCAAAATCCTATTTCATGCAGCTCGGCAGGGCTTGAGGTGGGAGCTTTATGTGCAATTGAAAGCTGAGGTTTCCCACATCAGATGATTGAGAATTGGCTTTGACTCTGGAAATGATCAGAGGCATGATTATAAAACTGATGCTTCTTGTATGGAAAAAGCATCTATGTGTTGCCTTTCCCTGTATCCTTTGCCTTCATTATCATGAGATTAAATGCATACATTTCAAATGAAACTAATGGGCTTTTAAAGTTCTGCAATGCAAAATACAGTTCCAATTTAGAAGAATTCTTTGTGTTTTTAATTTAATACAGGGCATATACATATATGTAATGGGACATATACATTTTGGTGTACAATTGTCTTAATGTTAATTCAGAATGACAAAATAACTTGGCTGTGACTAAAAAGGCTGTCCTCCCTTTGTGACAGTATTATCTGTATAGCTTTAATGCCGGTCCTTCTTGTCCCGATGCGGTGCTTCCATGAGGCTAATGCTAGAGAAGGAGGGAAGTGGAGAAAAATCTAAATGATGGCTATTTGTTTTTCCTTCCTGAAAACATCAATGCAGTATAAAAAAAAATCTTTAATCTTTGTGTTTGGGAAGATCATTAAATGCTTAATTCTAATGAAGAATCTGTTTCCTAGTGCTCTGTAGAAAATGGGACTTCTGAGTTGATATCTGCCATCCACCCTAATTCTTGAGTGGACATGAGAACTCCAATGGTGATAACTCATGAATGTAACTGTTGTAACTGCTTCTGTTGTATTTAGGAAATAGAGATTAATAATTTAATTAATGCGTAATGTGAGCTATGTCAGTGGCTGTATCCCATATATTAAAAATGTGAAATAAACTTTTATCCAACTGTGTAGTCTTTAAATGATGAACATATCAAAAGAAAATTCTGCCAGTGGAAGACTCCCATATTTAACTAAAATACGCACACACACAAAATGGGGAGATGAAAGCTCTCCAAAGAATGGAAACATAGTTAAAGTTCCCAAACTGTCAGAAAGATGTTCAGAAACAAAATATTGCGGAGACGAATTTTAACTTACAATCTTATGCCTGTAGTAAAAACGGTAATGGTATATTCCCATGGCATAACTGTCTGTCAGAAAGATGAATTGCATGTGTAACCATTGACTAAATGTATTGTAAAGTATCTTTTGGATAAAAGGTTCCCAATCTCTTGGTATATGCTCCTTTTCACTTCAAAGTTGTTGGCAGTTCCCAGCTATCTGCCACTGAATGTTCACCTGAGCTGGAAGACAGAAACAAGTAGTTATTCCCAAGCACTTCCTCTTCAGTGTGTGCAAGTGGCAGGCCTGAGGTAGGGAGGGGATGTGCAGAGATAAGAAGTGAGATTTCTGGTAGCAGGGAGAAGAGATACTTAAAGATCTCCAAGCTTTTTGCCTGAATACTGCTGTTTTATGATAATCTGTAGTTTACTGTTTTATGAAAGTAGTAGCATTATATTTTAGCTACTGTTCTGATTGATAGGATAGCATTGTAAAAGTCACAGGGCTGGGCTGGTCGCCTTACCTATAGTAAGTTCTATGGTAATCTATAGTAAGTTCTGAAGTCTTAGGCTATTGTTCAAAAGTAAATACTCAAAAGCATATGTTCTGTTTTTCACTTAGTTTACAATACCAGTTTAGAAATTTTGGATGCTGTGTGTGTGTGTATTTTGCTAGTTGTATTATAGAGTATAGAGGTGGAATATGAAATAGCAAAGGAATTATTTTTGATTATGTAACTGTAAGGTTGTGCATTTTCAATTAAACTACCATTCAGCGTAAATCATATCCACTATGTTATCCCAAGTAGTGGAATAGAGTTAAATGGAAGGTAATAAAAAAAGAAGGCTCAAAGTACTTGTGCTTTGCCTTATAGGGAATTTATTGTAAAATAATCCATTTTTAGACATATGTTGAGTCTACATACTTCTGTAGTTGCGAGAAAATAAATTTAGCTGTATTAGAAGAGCATGCTTTTGATCAATTTATCTTGGCATTTGTTGACTTTCAGGAGAAAGGCAGAATGAGTTCTGTGTTGAAACAGAGATTTTCAATCTTTAAACTGTGATTTCATGTACCTTCTCTGATTGAGATGTTTTTTGGTGGTATACTAGTGTCACCTGTGGTTAGAACTGGAGTTAGAACATGTGCAAATGACTAATATTTAAATGTTCAGCTCTCTCTTAAGAAGTCAGTGAAATATAATGTAAAGTCATAGACAGTAGTAGAAATCAATAGGAAATTTAAAATAAAAAGATGTGTATTTTGATATCTAATAGCAACAATTTTGTCAACTAGATGATAGGAAGCATATTCTTACAGAGAACTGAGTCTGGACCAACATCTTACAAAAGAATTTCAAACTGTATGTACAAAAAAATGAATCTCTGCATATTTCTTAAATTTTGTATATTGTACACCATTATCATTTTTTACAGCAAAGAATACCGTATATTTAATGCTAGTAGTGTACTAGTAAGGGATGATGTGAATTTCCGGTACTATTGACTTGTATATTGTTGCTTACTGTTTTAAAGCACCTTTAAATAGCGAGCTAATAAAAGCTGGGGTATCCTATGACTATCACTTTGTTCTGTGCAGAGGGGAGAGGAAATCTGACCTGAAATTTCAATTAAAATCCACATTCTTCTATTAATAGAAATAATTTGAGGCCATATTCTTTGAGCTTATTGCTTTAATGGAGCAACATGAAAGTGCTGAAATCTGGCCTACCTGCCCTCCTGGAAGTCTTCTCAGACTTCAGAGTATTTTTATGGCTTAACTAGCATAGCCCCTAGCTTATACCTATGTCTGTGAGCATCTGTATGTGCACAAGGGAGGCAACTAAGGAGCAATTATGTATCTGTAGTAACACTGTAGTCGTCTTTCTCAGTCCATAATAGTTTGTGAGGAAATCTTGCTGTGGTAAATTTGAATATCTGGCATCCTGAATAAAAGTAATCTAATATTGTCTGGCTTATTTGATTTCCTTTTAGCAAACTTCACTACTTCATTAGCATTGCTGTAAAACATGTGTCTTTTGTAGCCTTTTCAGGCTCTTCTGAACATGTTGGAGGAAATTGCTGCTTTTCTGAATGAGGAAAAATCCAGGGCCTCCTGTTTCACAGGCCTGAATGCTTCAGTATGTTTGCTGCTTTCCCTCCTTACTCCCTTCCTCTTCCTCCACCTGTATTGTACTTGCTTCCCACTCTGTACTAGATCTCTTGGTATAGAATCATAGAATGCTTAAGGTTGGAAGGGACCTCTAGAGGTCATCTAGTCCAACCCCCCTGCACACGCAGGGTCACCTAGAGCACGTGGCACAGGACCGCATCCAAGCGGGTTTTGAAGATCTCCAGAGAAGGAGACTCCACAACCTCTCTGGGCAGCCTGTGCCAGTGCTCTGTCACCCTCACTGTTAAGAAATTTTTCCTTAAGTTCCTGTGGAACTTTTGATGCTTCAGTTTGTGGCCATTATCTCTATAATAAGCTAGACAGCAGGAACAATGTGCTGTTAATGCCAGATTCTGTATCTATTAGAATTTTAAGTAGGTTCTTCCAGAGGAACAGTATGTTGTGTGTGTTTAAAATAAAAATAAAAAGGTGCAGTAACCTGATATAAGCAATGCTTTACGAGACTTTTTTTTTTGGTTTAAAGCTAGAAACATATCTTGTTCAGTATACAATGCAATAGACTATGTAATTGTATTTGAACATAATCAGTGCAGTGTAATATTTTGATAGTCAAGGCTAGAAATGATAAGTATTTTGTTGATTGCTTGTTTTTTTTCCCTTCTGGCAGCTTATTAAAGAATACAGTAAGCAGACACAAGGAATACAACAGCTGATGGAAGAACTATAGGAAAAGAAAAAAATGTGTTGGATGACACAAGGGGAGGGAAAGGCGCAAGGGGAGGGAAGGGGGCTCAGCCTGTTGACTGACCCAGGAGTTATGATGGTTTCTTCCCCCCCAACTTTACATCCTTAGTTCACCTTTTATACTTTTCTTTACATTCAGGTGGAGCTTGAGTGACTAGAGTCATACCTAATATTGTTATTGATTGGTGAAAAAGTTTCTCGCTTTCATTTAAAGGTACAATCAATGGAAAATCTAGAGCGCATGCTCAGTGAGGGGTGGTCGTACCTCGGAGGCAGGTAACTTTTGGGATGGAGGTGTGGTTTTCATATTATAATGAGCAAAGTTCATCCAAAAGGAGTGATTTGCCACCCTTGCTGGCTCAGCACCAGACATGTTATCATATATCTCCCATTAGACAGCCACTGTGCGGCTTATCAGCAGCCCAGCACAGGGAGTGCAACAGAATTTGGCTGCGGTGTCTTCACTCCGCTGCATCCTCTGTTACTCCCCTTTGCAGCTGTGAGGAGGGCAGGTTGTGTTGCCCAGGGAACTGTGGAGGAGCAGAGTCCGTGCGCACCAGCCATCCTGGAAGTGGCAACTGTGTATCACCCCAAGCAAGCTTTGTAATTCCAAAACTTCGGTTAGGCCCTAGTTTTCCTCTCAGTTCCTGCTTTCAAACAATTCTTCCACAATATTGAAAGAGCTGCTCCATTGAAAGAGCTGGGCCTGTTCAGCCTGGAGAAGAGAAGGCTGAGAGGAGACCTGATCAGTGTCTATAAGTACCTCAAGGGAGGCAGTGAGGATGATGGTGCTGGCCTCTTTTCACTGGTGGCCACTGATAGAACTAGAGGAAATGGCCAGAAACTAAAGCATCAAAAGTTCCACAGGAACTTAAGGAAAAATTCCTTAACAGTGAGGGTGACAGAGCACTGGAACAGACTGCCCAGAGAGGTTATGGAGTCTCCTTCTCTGGAGATCTTCAAAACCCGCTTGGACGCAGTCCTGTGCCACATGCTCTAGGTGACCCTGCGTGTGCAGGGAGGTTGGACTAGATGACCTCTAGAGATCCCTTCCAACCTTAAGCATTGTATGATTCGATGATATACAAATATTTGACTGAACTAAATGAGTATGGAAACTTGGGCTGTAGTCCAAGGACTGAGTGGGCAGGAAGAGTCTCCTTAACTGAGGCTTTGCAAAAGCTAAAAGACCTATTGTTGCGGTTTGATGGGGGAGTAAACTTGGTAAGAGATGAATCCCCTTGCATTCCAGCCGTTCCTCAAAGATTGGAGGGACTGGGGGCAGCTGGACTCATCTCTTAATAGGGATATCAAATACTATGGAAACTATAGGCCCAACTGGCAGTATCGGGTTCACAAACAGTCTGTTGACTGGTCCGATCCCCTTCAAAACAATTAGTCGAGTTCACAAATAGCACAATTTATTCAAATGCAACATTAAGAGAACAGGTTTCAGATGTCAGTACAGGAAATTCTCTACTACAGTGTGGGGTTCTTAGCTAGTGTACAAATGCACAATCATCACTCACCCAGAACATAGGAAGAGGGCTCTCAGTCTTGAGGAGTCTTCTCAGGCAGTGTCCTGACCGGAGGGGAGGAAAGGGGTTCAGCCTGTCGACTGATCCAGAAGTTACAATGGAGTCTACCCTCTCCCTTCTTCCTTCTTTCCTTCTTCCCCGGTTCCCTCTTCCTTCTTTCTCAGTTCCTTCTTCCTACTATATCCCTCCTTAGTTCACCCTTTATATATTTTCTTTTACATTTAGGTGGTGCTTGAGTGACTCTAGTCATACTTTCGTTATTGATTGGTTTAAAAAGTCCCGAGTTAATCGAAAATCTAGAGAGCATGCTCAGTGAGCAGTGGTTGTTCCTTGGAGGCAGGTAACTTTTGGGTTGGGGTTGTGTATTGGTATTATAATGAGATTAGAATGAGGAGAAATTTGAGCAAAGTCCATCAGAAGGGACTGATCTGCCACCATTGTTGGCCCAGCACCAGACATCTTATCCTACTATGTGGCTTATCAACTGCATGGTACGACCAGGTTGCCACCTCTGCAGGGAGTACAACAGAGTTTGGCCGCTGTGTCTTCACTCCGCTCCACCCTCCATTCACTCATCAGCTGCACGGCACCATCAGATTACCACCTTCGCAGGGAATCCAACAAAGTTTGGTCATGGTGTCTCCATTCTGTTCCCCTCTTCATTTACTCTTATTAATGTGTGCTAGGAGGGCAGATTGTGTTGCCAAGGGAATTGTGGAGAAGTAGATTCCACACATACTAACCATCCTGGAAGTGGCAACTGTCTCTCACCTCAAGCAAGCCTCTATAATGCCATAACTTCTGTTAAGCCCTAGTTTTTCTCTAATTTCCCCTTTCTCGAGCAATTCTCTCACCTATCTGTGCACCTCATTGCAAGATTTGTGTTTCAAACGTGTGAATTGATCTTTAAAATGCTTGGCTTGTAGGAACCTTGAACCTGTATGGTTAATTAATGTCTGGACAGCATCTCTCCTTAATGTAGTTGTCTTGAAAATTTGCAGGATTTCTTCCTTAGAGTTCTGGGTTTTGCTGTTGTTGTTTGTTTGTTTGTTTTTTGTTATGTTTCAGGCTGAGGCATGTAATGTACATTTGACTTTTCTTTTCAAGAGTGGTACTTCCTATTTCAAAAGTTACCTCTTCTGGATACATGCCTGCTACATTGCACAGGCAAAGAGGATGATGGAGTCATGAGTGTTTGCTTTTTCCCTTGGAGCATTGTCATTGTTGACCAGAGGTCCTATTTTCAACTTTTCCAGTTGCACCCCGTCACACATTACCTTTCTCCAGACAGTGTGACAAGCAGTAAAACTGTACCACATTGTCATATTACTGGACAGTAGAGCTTTACTGTCCAGTAGTTCTGCTAGCTAAAGATTTTCTTAGAGATAAAAAAAAAAGAAAAGAAAAGAAAAAAAAAAAAACAAAAGAACTCCTCTGTATATAAAAGCAGCCACTGCTATTTGCAAATAGGCTGTAAACATAAGTGTATGCCTCCCATACACATGTTTCAGTTCATAACCTGATGATGCTTTGGCAGGTGCATCCTTGCTATGTTTAGAATTCTTCTGGTGTACACTAAGTCTTTGAAATGGATAGTATATTTAACCATGAAGCTTAGTGGAGCTACAGCATTATTTAGCATTCCTTAGCTGTGTATAGGACCCTTTCAGCTTTCTTGCTGCTCCTCATGCTGTTCTGCTTCCACTCAGCTCCTCTGGAACACTTGCTATAAAAACAAAAAAAAATAAAAAAAAATCAGTATGTGTGTGAGGAGAAGTAGCAGTTAAACACGCATGCATCATCCGACTTTTTCCACAGACTAGACAGGTCTTCCTCTACCACCATCTGCTGTTCTGACAAACATCTATGTCTGCTCATATAGAGAGAAAAGCAGCATGGAAATTGTGACTTACTGTGAGACTTAAAAAGATTTTGAGAAACCAAATACTCAAAAGTGCTTACTTATAAATCACCCTTTACTGTATTCTTGACTGTAATTGGCACTTGTGCAAGCATGTTACTGTTAATTTGGAAAAATTGTAAAGCTGTGCTTAGGAGATGAAATAGCAAGCTAAAACGAGGGAAGACCCTTACACAAGTACAGTGCTTGTAGCATGCTTACTTGAAAGTTGGGCTTGTATTGGAATAAGAATAAATGAAATCCATTAAGGCTGTTGTTGACTAACTTCTGTGTTCCAGACTTTGGAGTTACAGTGAGAAGTGATCAGATGCACAGACCTGGTCTTGACTTCAAGCTGATTACTCATAAGTATGGTAGGTGCTCTTTAGAGGCCAGAATATGCACTTGCTCTAGGCCTGATAACAAATTTTATTTAGAATTAACAGTACTGGAGGCTTTTGTTTATGGTTCATGTCCAGGTATCCTCTCTTTTGGTACTAAGCAATTTAGCTAATGCTTCCTTTCTAGAAGCTGCTGGTCCATCTCCAAACATGGCTTTCTATACTTTGTGGAAATGGACTTACAATTTATTTCATGAGCCTACTGTTGCTTGTTCTTTTAGCCTTTTTTTTTTCTTTTTTCTGAACTAATAAGTCTTAATTTTCACCTTCCTTGCCCAGTTCCTGTATCATTCCATTATGTCTTCTGGAAAGCAAATAAAGTGTTAGAGCAAGCAAATGTGTAAGATGTGAAATTTATTGTTCAATTTTACAACCACATTCATATCATTAACATGTTATCTGACATGGTCAATGCTGCCCATGCTTAGGGTTTAGGTAGTGGGGTTTTCTTGGTGGGGGGATGAAGTGAGAAAGGAAGATTTGTAATTACAGATACTTGCTGCTCACTAAGCTGAGCATGGGTCCTGTCCCCATATGCAGTGATAAATTAAGGGAAGGTCATGGGCAATGCATAATTTCTGCTCTTGTTCCTGCATTCCCAGAACCTTTAGCACCACCGATGCTATAAAGTTGCTGAACTAAAGAGCTGTATTGACTCAGTAGTACCCTGGTAATTGTACATCAAAGTGTTTCATAATTTTATATGAGTTATTTTGACATTATATACATCAATTTCCCTTCCCCTTTATTTAGTTTGCTTGCTTCTTGAAAAGCGTGCTGTATTTTCTTCTGCTTTAACTGACACAATACATGTATCTGGTGGGAGAGCCTACGTGATAAGAAGGGGGAATCTTGGTGCTCCAGCCTCACCACAAATGCACAGAGCCAAAAATCACCCTTTTCAGTTATGAGCTACTGAAACAAAATGTCCAAAATAGAACTTTTCTAGAAATTTTTGTTCCAGAAGCATTTTTCCCAATGCCTTGCTATTTCAGAATAAAGCCCAGGATGTCATAATTTCAGGGGAAGAGGGGATAGAGAAGAGAATTAAATCCACCTCTGCTCTAGGAGAAATTCTCCCCCTGTTCCAGCCTGAACATGAGAAGTGGCAGAAATGTTTCTCTTACCAATGTAAGATTAGGCAGGCTAAGAACCATCTCCCTCCTGTGAGGCTCATTCATCCAGCTGCCTTTTGTATGTTAGGACAGCCTGAACTGAATGTGGGATTTTCTGTGCAGGTGGTTATTTAGAAGTAGTTACTGTACATAAACTTCATTTTACTACAATGTTAACTTTAATCATTGACAAAGCTGCATGCGTTTAGCTATTCCAAAGTTTTCAGGGACTACCATGGCAGATGCTGAAAATCAGCAGGGAAAATATGCAAAACTAAAGGCAAGTAGCAGCAGCAGAGGCAGAAGACAGGAGAGGTAACCAGCCTACCTTCTCACTATAGCAGCCTCATATATAAGTTCATATATAAGGATGGTAAAAGTCATCTTATCTACTAGTCCTATAGTTTAGATGCTCCATTTTCCTTGTGGCTTCTGTTCAGCAATTCAGACTTCTAGATTTTGCTTTAATCACCATTGTATGGCCTAAGAAGCAACAGATAATACTGAAACAGAGGCTGACGGCTTTTGATATGAAAAACAATAGGGTATTTATCAGTTATAAGTTGGGGGCCACAAGACAATAAAAAACAGAAACAGATGTACCCTCACCTCACCTGCTCACCTTGTGGAGAGCAGCTCTGCAGAGAAAGACCTGGGTGTCATGGTGGATGACAAGTTGACCATGAGGCAGCAGTGTGCCCTCGTGGCCAAGAAGGCCAATGGAATCCTGGGCTGCATTAAGAAGAGCATCTCTAGCTGGTCGAGGGAGGTGATCCTGCCCCTCTACTCAGCCCTGGTGAGGCCGCATCTGGAGTACTGTGTCCAGTTCTGGGCTCCACAGTACAAGAGGGATGTGGAGCTGCTGGAGAGAGTCCAGCGCAGGGCTACAAGGATGATCAGGGGCCTGGAACATCTGCCCTATGAGGAGAGGCTGAGGGAGCTGGGCCTGTTCAGCCTGGAGAAGAGAAGGCTGAGAGGGCATCTAATCAGTGTCTACAAGTACCTCAAGGGAGGGAGTGCAGAGGACGGTGATGGTCTCTTTTCAGTGGTGGCCACTGATAGGACTAGAGGAAATGGCCGGAAACTGAAACATCAAAAATTCCATAGGAACTTAAGGAAAAATTTCTTAACAGTGAGGGTGACAGAGCACTGGAACAGGCTGCCCAGAGAGGTTGTGGAGTCTCCTTCTCTGGAGATCTTCAAAACCCGCTTGGATGCAGTCCTGTGCCACGTGCTCTAGGTGTCCCTGCGTATGCAGGGGGGTTGGACTAGATGATCTCTAGAGGTCCCTTCCAACCCTAAGCATTCTATGATTCTATGATTCTTCAAAAATAGAAGCTAAAAGCAACAGGGACTCCCCTCTCTCCCCAAAAGCTCCCCATAGAGCTCCTCCCCTGCTCTATATGCAGATACACAAACTGGAAAAAAATACAATGTATAATAATATAGAAAAAATATTTATTAAGAAGTAAATATGATGCCAGTCAAAAGTTCCATTTTTTAAAAGGGGAAGAGTTCCATAATGGCTGTAAAAGTGTTTGAGGAGATATTTTAGGGGCCAGGGAACTTTTAAACTAAGGACAGAATGTCACTGAAAGCACTGTAATTGCACAGTTTATGCCATTGGAAAAGCTTCCTTTGCTTTAAGGCAATCCCTTAAAGTGGACTTTGGTAAGTACATTGTTCTGACAATTGTGACTTTGCATTAAGTTATTGTTGATGTAGTTTGTCAGATGTGTCCGGGAAATGTGAGGAACTCGACCTGGAAGAGTTTTTGGCTCCATAGCAAAAAACATCAGGAAAGCAGCAATTGTTATGAAGGTCTGATGCAGAAAGAAAACCTTCCTAACTCCTTGACTCTGAAGGAGTGCTGAACAACACATGTTTTAGACTCTGATGGAAGTGAAAGAAGTCACCCTAGGAGGTAGATTACCCTTGTCTGTGGTTTTCTGAACCACTCTGCAGGTATTTAACTGAATTTTTATGGCATTGCATGTCCTGTTGCCTTTCTTCTCTTCTCAGTAGAAAAAAAAACTGCCCTTGTAGAAATTGTGCTCTCCGAATTAGATGGTCTGTATTCAGGGTCACACTTAACTCCTCATTTTTCAGCTGAAATCTTACTGCTAGCATACACTGGAATGTTTCTATTCTTCATAGGTCATGCCTAGTTGAAATTTCATCCAAAATTTACAGCATTCATGGAAGAAATATTCTGTAGTGTCTCTTAGAGAATAGTTCTTCTATGAATGCTGTAAATAGAGAGTCTTGTCAACACTAGGAAGATTTTGGTAGCATTTCCAGACCACTAAAGACAAAAAAAATAGCGTGTTTTAAGTGAGGAATGATAAATCTGATAATGATAAATGATAAAGTGCTGCATGATGGGATTGTAGGGGAATGAGCTTAATGTCCCAGTCCTGCATCCTTTTATTCCTAAAAAGGATGACAGGAAAAACAGAAAACTCTATGCTGTTTGGTGTATTTGTCTTTTGGATGTTCAATCTCAGCACAGAAAATACCCATGCTTGGGTGTAAAAATGATCACACTGCAAAATAAGTATCATATCAAAACCTGGTGTCTGTTTACATATCTTGTTCTAGCTGTAAATAGCACTATCCCACCCCTCTACCTGCCCTTCCAGAGGGTTAAATATTTCCTTGTGCCTGGGGTCTGATTTTGTAACCATACCCTTGCACAATTCAGGTATCAGGTTAAATTAGTTTATGTCAGTAATTGCTTTTAACTAATCCTGATTAAGTGTCAGTGAGCTTTTAGGGACTGGACTTCTTGTCTTTCCTTCCTTTAAAGGCTGAACAGGTGAATTACATCATTAGTCAATCCTTTCACACCCAGGGAAATCTCAAGGCAGCAGTGTGGCAGTGCAGGCTGAAGTATCGTTAACCCAGAGGACAGTTGCATAGTACAAGGAACAGCATTAGTCTAAGCTCAAAAGGCACTGAACAATGAAAAGAAACCACCTGGGAGCCAGAGCATGTTGGTGAGGTGATATTCTTCCCCCACTGCAAGTTGTGGAGAAGGAATGTCTGGGAAAATACCTGGGAAAATAGAAAAACAAGATCCAAGCTTATTAATGACTAGCAACACTGAGCTCTTTGAAGTTGGCTCATATTACACTCAACTCATGCATTTCATCATGCACAGTAGTATTTTTTTTATAATTATCCCAACCGATTTTCACGATCACTCTCTGATTCCAATTATTCAAAACAATTATTTGTTTTTTTAATTATTTTTTTTTAATTTGGACAATATATATACATATGTACAAAAACATCTATGGCTACTTTTTTTTTTTTTGCAATTTCATGTGATTTGCAAAACAGAACAGCAAAATAACTTATAAAGGATATGACTAGTGTACAAAATTAAAACTGATTAAACTGTTGGAAAGTTGGTATTTTACAGTGTTACAGATCACTAATCTGTAAAACAACATTTTGAAGTATGTGTCCAGCCTGGTGTATGCTCGGATAAGTCTATCTGCAAACTGAAAATAGATCTGTAATACATGTCATGAAAAATTGTTCAAAAAAGAAAGATGTATGTTGTATAGCTATACTTTTAAAGCCATAAATTCTCTAATGGGCTTTCTTAACCAAATAGGGGAGCTGTCCTAACTTCAGCACTATTAAGTATTTCCAAAATAGTATAACAAGAAACACTTTTCCTAAACTTAACTTCAAGATGCAAAGAAGCAACCTGGAGTTTATTTATACTTCATGTGTTAGAGCTGTTGTTTGCTTTAACTAAAAGAAAAAAAAAAGAACAAAATGATAAAATAGAAATCTCCAAACCTGAGAATTCCCAATGTATTCTGTTAGTGGTTAATGAATCACATTAATCCTGTCTGTCATATGCTGAAATACAGTATACATTAGAGCAAATCAGTTACTATTTATGAGAGTTTCTTTTTAAGAAACAGCGTCTTATCACAAATAACAATATGAATCCTCATGTTCTGTTGTTGCATGAACCAAAGTGCTCCCCATCTGTTAATTCTTTTAGAATTTGAAGAAACAATGATAGTTCTTTAAATGTGCCTTCTACCCCAAATATTCAAGCTGGAGTCCCTAAAGTTAGGCATCTATATCCATATGTAAGATAATGCTGGTAGCTAAGTAACCAAAACTTTTGCATATTGATTTAAGAAGTGTATATCAGCTGTAGTTACCCATTGTAGTCAATAGGATGTGAGGGTGTCTTGTATTTCACAGAATCAGGCCTTAATTTTCCAAGTACAGCATTTGTCCTACAAAACGGCAGCAATACAGACTATGGGACTAACTCTAAAGTTTGTGTGATCTTCACAGAGAAAAATGAAGATGAATATGAATGCTCCTTTGAATCTCACTAGGTTACATGTGGCCCTGACCTCACTCAACAAGGCAGCATTAACAATACTGTTAATGTATATTTCTACTTCAGTAGAAATACTGAAGCTACCTATTTTTATTAGGAAGAGCATATGTCCCTACAAGTCAATTTGGACATCAGAAATTAAATTTTGGTTTCTAAAATAAATGTTTCAAAAAGCTGAAACAGAGATAGAAAGTGTGCTTGGTTTCCTGATGTCTTAACTGAAGAAAACACATCCCTTTTTATTCCACAGACTGCTCAATATCCCTAATGCCTTTAAAGCAGTTCACATAGATGGAATTTATCATGAACTACACAGGTAAAAACACTATATGCAAACTGATTTCTAATGATGAAAGCCATATACAACCATAGAAGAAAATATTCTAAGTTGATTTTTTTATTATTTTTGTTTGTTCCTAGTGTGCAGAAAATCTCGCTGTCAAGAACTGAATGTCCAAAAGGAGACAGAGGAGTCCTAAAAGTTTATTCAAATAAAGGAAGAGTCCACCAGGCATATCCCTGTGGAGTCTCTCCAATTGCTGGGGGACGCAGCCCCCCTTTTATCCTAATTTCCCGACCGAGGGACGCCCTCTCCTTTTCCCCATTGGCCAAGGTACTCAGAAGTTACAGCCTTCCCGGCCCGCCTACACCGAACTCCGGCCTCCCGCCATCTGTTCTCACCTGAGCTCACCAACTCCTTTGTCCCCCTTGCTGAAGAATGTGGGGGAATTGCCCTATTTCCCTCCTTTGTAAAGGCCCCCACCTCCTTGCAGATGGCTCTTTTTGTCCCACTCGCTCATGGCTCCACTCAGTCTCCCCTCCCTTTGTCCTGCTCTTCAGCCAAACTGTGGGGAAATCCCCTTATTGATGAATACAGAAACTTGAGCATTCCGCTCACTAGGAAGCAGGTAAAACAATAAGATACTGTAACTGCAGGTGTACTAACAAGATTTTTATGTACCAAATTTTACAAGATTACCTAAATTCATCTGTAGTGGACAAAACTTAATTTTTCAGTATGATTATTCCCAAGAAGAATTTGGCTCTAAGTCTCTATAGTAGGGCTGCACCCCCCCCCCCTTCCTCTTCTTGAGGAAGAGGTAAAAACAAAACAGAAGAATGTTTCTGGAAATAAAAATGTGTAAACATAATTCTCCCCCTATAAATAGTTGGAATGGGAAAAGTCACTGATAACCTCTTACAGTTCATGCCTTTAGCATAAACAAAGATGAAATACTCAGATAATGACAACAATTTAAAGTTTTCGTTCAGTGATATGTTTTCTCCTCTTAAAGAGCAAACCATAGCTTTAAAATAAGTGCAATATTGCCTTTATCAGTACTTGACATGTTACACGTGACACAGGTACAATGCAAAGTACCTAGGGAAGCTTATGTCCTAAGGAATATTATGACACATTATCTGTGTTGCATTTCCAACTAGCTCACAGTTTTCCCCCATACTCTACTGAAACACCTATAAAGAGATATATAGGAACCCTTTCAAAGTGCTCTTTGCAATAATTTTAGCTGTTTCCATTAGCAGAGTGCTCTTAAGGAAAGGTCTACCCTCTGCATAAGCACACACAACTCCCATTGGATTTTGCAGGAGTTTTAGGCAAGTGTATGAAGAGAATAAATCTTTAAGGCAAATGTATGAAAAAAAAAACCAGTGGTTTATAAAGATGGCAGTGCTGTTATGCATCCATTCAAACAAAACACAGCAGAATAAAGCATTGTTAGTAACATTTCTATAGTACAGTATGGTATTTATTGTCAAATGAAAGTATAGGATCAATTGAGAGACGTATGTTTTTGCCCTCATAACCCTGCCACATTACATAGGCTGACTTGTATTTTTTCCAGGTAAGTGAATAATAAAGTTAAATACTTTAGTATTTAATTTAGTATTTAACTTTAGTGATTTCATTTAGTGAATAATGAGTTAAATACTGGCAGAAAATGACTGAGCTGCTGTGAGGTTTTTTTCGCTTTAAGTATCTGCTTGAATTATACACATTTTTTTCCTGGAAAAAAAAAGGGCAGCTTATATTCCAAAGTATAGCTAATACAATGAAAAATTTAAAAGACCCATTTATTTTAATGGATCTTCTTGAGTATAAATTCACTTTATTTCTGTATGACAAATGTTAAATGAAGGATCATTCTGAGATAGAAGTAAACGCACTACTAAAATGTGTTATGGAATTTTTACTTGAGAATTATTTAAGTGACTCAGAAAGTGGTACTACTCAACAATTTTTAAATACAAGCAGCATTACGTTGTTCAACAAAACATGTTCCTGACACAGCAATTACAAAGAACTTGAAATCACACTACCGTGGTGTCACAGGCCAAACCATCCAGTCAGACATATATACACCAGTGTCAATGCTTTAAATTACAAAAGAAAGTCATTGCCTAGTCTGATCGCTATTCTCACTCGTGCTCTGCAATTCACTTGTTTAAGACTTGTTCCCAGTGAAGTGGGGGGGAGGGAGGTACAGAGTACTTTTTTTTTTTGCACTTCGGCTACATGTGCTTTCAGAACGTGAATAGGGTCTACTAGAGGTACAATAGCAAGCTGCACTTGTGTTTTTCACCACATCCTCGCAATGGATCGCTTCCCCCCCACTGCCTTCCCCAGGCCAGCTTTGCCTTCACAAGGAGCTGGACTTTTTGGATTTCTTGATCATGCTGGGGTGAAACTCCGTGTGACGCCGGGCATGCTTCATCAGGTGATCACTCCGCATGAATCGCTTGTCGCAGAGGGGGCACCGAAACTGTTTCTCACCGGTGTGGGTTCGGTAGTGCCGGGTGAGCTCATCAGAGCGAGAGAACTTTTTAAGGCAGTCAGGCCACGTGCAGGGGAATGGTCGCTCACCTGAGGGAAGAAAAGATGACAAGAAGTTTAGGGGAGAGGTATTAACAGGTATATAATCTTTGCTGCAGCAGGGCAGCTGAGAAGCCAGGGAATACGCTGTTGAGCAGAAAAAAAAAATGCCTTGGTTTCTTTCTATGGTGCCAATGTCTGCAGAGCTGTTGATCACTCACTTCATCAGGTTTCAGTCTCACCTCTAGCAGGAGCCAAACCCCCTTCCAACCACATGAAACTCTCACTCTAGTGCAGAACCTTACATGACCACCAAATGCTGTCATAACAACAGATGAGCTCTGTCTATTCCTGTACATTTTTTATGTTGACCTCCCCATCATGTCTTGAGAAAGGAACACCAGTATTATTCCTCTAACACATTTTGCTGAATAAAATCATCTGTAACTGTTATAAAAGAAGCTAAAAAACAAACAAACAAAAAAAAAACTTTTACCTAGGACAAGTAGGTCCAGTCTGGGAACAATCAAGTGGGGATTTAAATGGGAGAGCTGTGCAGCCCAAGAGATAGGTACAGTAAATAGGTACAGCAAAAAATGCAGTGCCTGTAGAGAGAAGGCCTGTGCTCCCTTCTTTTCCTGTCCCTCCCTCCTAGAAACCCATGCTGCTTTAGAAAATAAAGGACTCCCCTCCATCTCTTAGATAGTTGATTTGAGGGCAAGAAAATTATCTCATTATTCACAGCTCTATCAATATGAATGTTTGCTATGGTGGTAAAGAACCAAACCAACCACCTTAACCTAAAATACACCACACATTTGTATTAAAAATTAGGATACCTGGAGTGAACAGTATTCACTATAATTTCTCCAGCACCCCAAATTCCTCCAGTTCATCTTTGCAGGTTGCATGGGTCTTGCATAAAGTCACAGGCTTTTCTCACCTGCAAAGCTGGCTCAATTACATGTCACAGAAGAAAACTTCAACTTTGCACAAAAGCTTTCAGTCACAGACACCATGTACCAGTGCATTTTGATGCCTTAATCCCCTTTCTTAAAGCTCTCCTGAAGGAAGTATAAATGACAGCTATTTTACAGCTATTTATAGTCATCCATGAAATATAAAATCTACCCCAGCAGAGACAAAAGGCAGTAAGACTAAAGACTTGAGTAATGAGTAGCCCAGAAGCTAGGACAACAACTGGGAATGGAAAGTATTGCAGGGCTTTAGGGAAGAGAATGGAGGTGGCAGGAGAATGACTGATAGCATCCAAAGGATGTAACATCAAAGAGGAAGATGATGGCCTAGATAAGTTGAGATTTAGCCACATAATGGGTGTTGAAAGTGCTTATGAAAGACTCCTAAATAATGCAGTTGTTTTAATCATTTATAGGATTCTAATTATATGGTGTTCCTTGACGGACAAACTATATCATCCCAGACTGACCAGCATTTGGTACAAGTTTTAGTGAGGTGAGTAGACTGTGTATGTTAAAGCAGCTTCTTAGGCCAGCCACAGCATAAGTCTGCTTCCTGTGCATTTTCTTTCCTCATCTCACAGCAAGACTGATCAGAGAAGAAATCAAAAATAGTAAAATGCCAACTTGGAGCACTAACCCAGAGCATCAAGGAGACATTCCTGTAAGCCATTCTGACTTGTGTTCTTTTTTGTTTGTTTGTTTGTTTTACAGTTTTTTTGGCTTCTTGATGTATGTTTTTAGACATGGCTGGAAGCCTTTCTGAATAACCACTGCTGGTATAAATGAAATTGATTAAAAGTGTCTGTTTGCTCACACCTGTGTGAAGGCCATGATCACAGCTACAATGCAGAGCAGCACTGGGATGTGTGCATAAACATACACAGCTACCAGTCTCTTCTGGCATTGCTCTGCCTGACATCTGTGCGTGGCCTTCAAGTCAAGCATTTCACTTGTACTGATCTTTTACTACCTATCATCTCATGGTTTCTGCCACAGCTTATTGAAGCAGGCATCAGAATGAGGTACAGAAAAGTTTTCTGGATCACCCAAGGAAGGTGGGAAAAGTACTATAAATCCTACATATGCGAAAGCATTTACTATATGGCCCTATGTCAGGTAACTACATTCCAGAGCAGCGGAGAAAGTTCAGGCATCCTTGCCCCTTCCCCAGAGGCAACATTTCTTATCGCCTACCTGACAACTCTTCATCCAGCAGAAGGGCCTAATTCTATTACAGATCAGTACCTAGGCTAAATAATCAGGATCACTATTTTTGGGACTCATCGTCTACATTTTAGACACCATAATGTGCAAACTGGGTGCCTAAAAGCAGGCGTTTTGAATCTAACCCCATATAACACTTGAGAAACCAGCCTACTTTTTCAGTACTTGTGGGAAGCAAGGAAAAAAAAAAAGAGCCTGATTCCTGGCATTCCTTCTGAAATGCAATGGGGGGTGTGTGACTTCCACCACTATTCCCCTGCATAACCATTTCATGTGATACAAGAAAATGTTTAAGGTGTAACATAACAGGGGTATTGGAAAATGCAGCACTTGCTCACGACTCCTTGGATAAGCTTGCAGCGCTACAGTACCTAGATAAGAGTACTGCTCAGCAGGGAATGGAGAGAAACAACTTCACAGTTAGAGTTGTGAAGGCCACAGAGCGCCTTGCACAGGATGGATATGCCCCACTATAAAGTAGAAGATCTGCCTATGTGCTTGGGGTGGCAAATACTGCAGAGATCCCTAAAACATGAACAGTTGCATTTCCTGAAATAAACAAGAACTACTACTGTAACTCATTG